>NC_034426.1:667894-740342 GCF_002078875.1 Numida meleagris
CACCTGAGTCCGAGCGCGCCGCTCCCGCCTCTGCCGCGTGCGGCTCCCCGCCCTGCCCCCACCGACCCGCGCGGCTCCGCCAATCGGCGCCCGACTTCGCCGGCAACGCCGACCAATGAGCGGAAAGAACGCGTCCCCGCCCAGCGCCGCCGGCCGCCGGGACACGCCCACAGCGCGTCCCGTGACCCGGCGCGGCGCGGGGCGAGGGGTGGGACCCGGAGAGCGGGGCCCAATGAGAAATCACAGCGCGTCCCGCCGCAGCCAATCGGAGGGCGGCCAGCCCTGCGCCTCAGACAGCGGCGCGGGGAGCGGGGGTTGGGCTGCGAGCCCGTGGCCCGGCCGTGTCCCCGCGTCGGGGGGGGGGGGTCCGTGGCAGTACGGCTGCGTGGGGTAGCGTGGCGAGTCAGGAGCGTTAACGTCTCCTCATCGTAGCGGTGGGCCGCGGTCAGGTTGCCCTGTCCTCGGGCAGCTGCTCTGCCTCGCCCGGCCCTTGCAGTCCCGAGCGCCGCGGCCGTGTCCGTGTCCGTGTCCGTGTCCGTGTCCGTGTCCCTGTCCCGCTGCTCCTCGCCGCGTTCGGCCGTTGCCGGTGCCACTGCGGCCGCGCTCGCTGTGCGCTCCGCCTCTGACGTGGCCCTGCTGGACTCGTTGTGGGTTGGATGTAACGAAAAACTTCTCCAAAAGAGGAATGCTGCCGTGCCACAGCTGCCCAGGGGGTGGGGGTCACCGTCCCTGGACGTGTTCCAGAGCCGCGGGGATGCGACACTGAGGGACGTGGGCAATGGGCACGGTGGGGTGGGCTGGGGTTGAACTTGGGGATCCTAGAATATTTCCTGTGGTCACAGTGTCCCTTAGCGTCTCGATTTCCCATCGCAGGTGGTGGTTCCCCACCAGAGGAGCAATGAGCCCGGGGCAGATGAGGATGCCGCTGCCCACAGGAACCCAAAGGGGACAGGCCCCGCAGCAGGCCTGCAGCATCACAGGGATGGGATCCCGAAGTGGGAGGGACCCACAAGGATCACTGCTTCCAAATCCTGCCTCTTCACAGCACCACCCAAAATGGGACCATATGCCTGAGCGTTGTCCAGATGTCAGCCTGCGGCTGAGGAGGAATCACGTTCCCTGGCCCAGGAGCTGTGAGCAGCACCACCGTGTGGCATCGTTCCTCCTCACCTGGTAGTGCCACCGCTCCGGGTGCCCGGTGGGCTGCATCCCCAGGGAGAGGTGTGAGAGGGGCTGTGACGGTGCAGGGCTGCAGCTCTGGGGGCTCACTGTGCTGTGCCGGGCTGGAGCTGGCAAGGCTCTGGTGAGTGGTGACAAAGTCCAAGGGAGGAAACAGGAAGCAAAACTCTGATTCACTTTCATTTTTGTATTCCTGCAAGAAGCGGCTGCAGGAGCCATTTGGCGGGCCGGGGGCTGAGGGCTGATGGCAGGTGAGTGCAGCCTGTGGTGTGGGGCCCTGGGGTGGGGCAGGGGCTGCCTGGGGTCTGCTGGCCCCGCTGAGCCTCACACACCGCAGCCCATGGCACTGTGCGGACACGGCACAAGGCACGTGTCCTGGGCAAGGAATTCATGTCCTGTGGTGCTTTTTGTGGTTGTGTGGCAACAGGAAGAGAGGGGTGGTGGCACAGGAAGCACCCTGGGGTGGGTGAGGGAGAGTGGGAAACACCGAGGGAGGAAATGGGAAAGGGAACAGCAGGCATGGGTGGGGGGACAGCCGGAGCTGCACGGGGGTGCTGACAGGACTGCCCTACAGACCAGGAACTGCTGAGAGTGCGCGCCGACTTTGTGAGCCGCGTGAGGAAGGCTGTGGTCTCCAATCTCCTGGACGAGCTGCTGGCCCACAAGGTGCTGAACCAGGCAGAAGTGGACGAGGTGCAGGAGGGCAACCCAGTGACAACCGACAAGGCCCGCAGCCTCATAGACACCGTACGCCTGAAGGGCCCTAGGGCCAGCTCCATCTTCATCGACAGCCTCAGGAAGCACGACAGCAACTTGGCGGAGCAGCTGAGACTGGGTGCTGGTGCAGGTGAGAGGCAGGGTCATGGCCTGCCCCGGCCATGCTTGGGCTCCCAGCGCCTCCCACGGGGTGCTGGAGGGAAGCCCAGCCCTGCCCTGCCCGCTGGCCCAGGCCCGAAGATGTGGGGCAGTCAGGAATTCCCAGTGTCACTGCGCTGTGGCAGTGTGTACCCCTCACCACGTGGTGACAGCAGGGCTCTCAGGTGGCTGTCCCCTGTGGGGCATCCACTATGGGGCAGAGACAGGCTCTGCTTGCTTTCCTATGCTCTGTGACAGCCCCCTCTTGTCCTTTCCAGCGTAACTGCGTTTGTGCTTGCAGAGTCCCCTGGTGCACCACCGGCTGCCCCCAGCACTGAGGGCTCCTCCGGCCCCCCCATTAGCAGCCAAGACCTGCAGTGGATGCAACAGTGCCCCCTGAGCAAGTACCGGCGCATCAAGGAGGCAGAGGGAAATCAGGTGCTGTGGGTGGAGGAGATGAGAGAAGGGCTGGAGCATGGAGCAGCCTCTCCACCAGAGGGGGCAAAGGCTGCCAAGGGTCCATGAGCAGGGCAGGAGCTTCAGGGAGATGCCCCAGGGCCGGGGAGATGTGGGTGCTGCATACATAGGCCTTTGCTGCTATTAGTTGCCTTCCCAGAGAAGCCCCCTGCACCCATCCACAAATATTCATCACCTCGTTCTCTCATCACAGATCTATGACATATTCCTGCCTCGGGAGAGACGAACCCGTAGGGCCCTGCTTATCTGCAACACCAAGTTTGAGCACTTGAGCCAGCGGGACGGGGCTGAAGTGGACGTGAAGGAGATGACAAATCTGCTAGAATGGCTGGGCTACGAGGTGGAGTGCCATGAAGACATAACTTCCCAGGTAAAGGACTGCAGAAAGGTGCTGACGCTGGCCCCAGGAGCACTGCAGAGACCCTTGTGTGCAGTGGAGATGGGGGGCTCAGGGCAGACATGGCTGTGAGGGATCTCAGGCACCACAGGGACACTTCTGTCCCCTGTGGCAGTGGCTCCTGCTCACAGCCACTGGCACTGGATTTCCACACAGCTGGTTGCAGGTGGATGATGCTCCTTCTTCCTGGTGTTTTGCAGGAGATGACCACAGTCATGAAGAAGTTTGCGGATCACAAAGATCATCTGACCTCTGACAGCACCTTCCTGGTGTTCATGTCACACGGAAACAGCGCTGGGATCTGTGGGACTGAGAGTAATGGGACTGTGGACATCCTTTCCTTCAGCACCATCTACGAGAATTTCAACAACAAGCACTGCAAGGCACTGATGGGCAAACCCAAAGTGGTCATTATCCAGTGCTGCCGTGGAGGTGAGTCCCTGCTGCAGGGTGCCTGCCAGGTGAGCAAGCCAGCCAGGCTCACCTGGAGCACTGGCTGGAGTCAGGGCACACTGTTGCTGATGGCTGGCCGTGCCTTCCTAGAAAACGAAGGATTTGTGCTGGTACGTGACTCCACCAACTATGAGATGCCCGTTTTCAGCTCACACAGCATAAGGACTGCAAGGCTGCAAGGTGATAAAATTAGAGAAGTTCACCTGGAGAGTGATTTTGCCACTTTATATTCCTCCACACCTGGTAAGCAATTCCATGGAGAGAGTTCTCCTGTCTGAAGGAAGGCAAGGGGGGCAGGACTCCCATTCCCTACCCTGTCAGTCTCTCCCACAGCTCCTCCTCAGGGTGGGTTGACGAGGTCCCCTCCATTCGGTGGCCCAGCATGCACAGCTCAGGCATTGCTCCAGCAGCCTCTGGAGAGCGCAGTGTCCCCCTAGTGTCAGGGTACATGGCCACTCCAAGCCCAGATCCCTTTCTGGGTGAGTGCCACCATGGCTGGAGTTCTGTGCCCTCCAGCCCTCCCCAGCGGCTCAGCCTGCACTCCTTCCCCAGCCTGTTTATCTCACTGTAATCACTAGCTGGGGAAAGTTGCCTTCTCCTGTGAGGAGTTTGGCTAGGTCACAGATGGCTCCAGGCCGTGCAAACATGCATGCATTGGGAGCGTGGCTGGGAGCAGGGAGAGCAGAGAAAATATCACACCCAGCATTCCAGGAAAGCTTTGTCCTTTTCCCATTCTTTGGCCTACTGGTCAGTTCGGCCATCTACAAAGATCTTAGAAGGTGCCCCAGACTCCTGCTCTGGCACCGTGTGTTGATTGCCGCTGCTTTGGGGAACACCAGTGGAATGACACTTAGCATCTTCATTCTCCTCAGATACTGTCTCCTGGAGAAGCCCCACAAGAGGTTCCGTTTTTATCCAGAGACTGGTGGAGCAGTTTCGAAACCATGCCTTTAACAGTGACTTGCAGGAGATGTTCCGAAAGGTGAGGCTTTGTAGTTAAATGCAAATGCAGCCATGCCAACAGGTAGAAATACTGCTGCAGGAACAGGGGCCTGCTTGCAGCAGAGCTCTGGCCAGGGCAGGCTGTTTCTTGCAAATCTGGGGAGCAGGCTCTGTCCTGAAGAGGTCCGGGTGCTTGGGTTTGGTTCTCCATGGGGATCAGTGTCCTGCAGTGGGGTGGGCGTGCGAGAGCCTGCTGGGTTGGTGCAGCCCATGGCATCCTTTGTACAAACACACCTTCCTGGGGATGCCTCCTGATGCCCTGCATTGTGGCCATGCTGGAAAGGGAATTGCTTTCATTTTCCCGTGCTCTCTCTCTCACTCCAGGTCCAACATTCCTTTGAAAACTTTCCTCGGCAGTTGCCAACGCAAGAGAGGACTACAATGCTCAAGAAGTTCTATCTCTTCCCAGGCCTCTGATCTCCTGCCCACAGTGAGTTTTTCCACCTCGCACCTCTGCAACAGCCTCTTCTTTGTGCTCCACGCCTGGTACTTTGTCAGTGGGCAATTCCATATCACACCTTGGCTCCAGAGCACACAGCTCAGGCTTTATGTCCCAAGGACTTACGTGCTGGGAGCAGGGGCCTGACTCCCTCCCCATCTCCCACTGGCTCTAAAAGATGGATGCTTGAGGAAGTCAATGCAGCAGCCTGTGTCTCAGGAGCTTTTTTGTTCTAATGTTCTCCATGGGTTAAAAAAAATAAGGCATGGACAGAGAAAGTGTTTGAATTTGGGAGTAAGACAGCAGAAAGCTCAAGCTCAGGGAATACAGCTCTGCTGCAGAGATGCACTTCAGAAAAGGAAATGAAAAAAATAGAGGCCAAAACCAGCTCTGCAGAAACAGTGAATCTCCAAACCAGCTTCTTTTGCTCCCTCTGCTAGGCAGCTAGAGAGCCAGAACAAAACTGTCCTCGGTCTTCTCTTCTTCCTCCCTTTTGTGGCCTCCAAACAACCTCACACTGAGTAAATTCTTTCCAGGGAGCAGCAAAGATACTCGGCACTAGAACACTACGCACACACCTGGTGAACATCTCTCTTTACCACTCCAAACAGCCTGTGATGCAAGCCTCTCCCTGTTTGTGACAGATGCCTTCCGTCGCTCTGAGAGCCACTTCTGCCCTGTTTCTGACTTGGCTTGTTGACTAATAAAAAGGATTAGAACGCATGACAGCACCTCTCCTCTGCCTCTAGCCCTTGGTGGGTGGGTGATGGCCAGCAGAAGCTGCTGTGTTGTCTTCCTGGGGACAGTTGTGAACAGACGGGAGGTGAGGAACCAGAGCTGATGGAGGAGGGGGCAGCCAGCCTGGGGACAGCCTGGGGGCTGGCTGGGCACACACTGCCTGCAGCTGGGCTCCTAGAGAACCCACTACTGCTTGGTGTGCATCTGCTTCCTGCGCTGCTGGGACAGTCTGCTCTGCTTTCTGCCTCCTCCAAGCCCCCCCCCAGAGCTGTGCGAGAGCTACACTTTGTCCTTGTAGCAGAGCTGCCTCATGCCCTCATGTCCCTGTGCATCTCCAGTTTCTGCCTCATGTGCTCTCCAGGTTCCCATCTCCTTTCTCCTGGAGAGAAAGTGAATGCAAACCCCTTCCATACATAGGCCCAAAGCAGAGCAGAGTGGGTATCCATGCTCCCGCTGCTCCTTCCTCACAGCTCCCTTTGCCAGCCCATGGAGCAGCCTTTCTCAGGAGGTGGCTTCCTCCGTATCCTCCCACTGCCTCAGAGGTGATTCCTCCCTCTGGGAGCCACAAAGGATCCTTAAATCCACATCTTAATAGCCCAGCAGAGGCAGGACAAGGGAGTGCAGCATGGGAAACATGGTCAGAGGTCCACCCAGATGCTTTCCCTCACCTCCCCAAGCAGAGAGATCCCAGATCTCTGTGTCCTGAAGCATCTGAGGGCACAGAGCAAAGCAAGCACAGCTCTACCTTACACACAGGAGTGGGCGGGCAGTCCCCCAGGGATGTGCTCAAGGAAGCAGCACAGCGCCTGTTCCTACCTGTAGGCCAACCCCCACTTGCAGGCCCTGACCTCTGCCCTGTGCTGCCCAGAGCACTGAGACCCTATCAACACCTGGGTGGAGCAGAGCAAGGAAGGGATGAGCCGAGCCGAGCCCTGCTCCTGGCTTATTTGGAGGTCACTGGGATCTTGCGGACATGGGATGGCAGCTGTTGGCTGAAAAGCGGCCGCATTCCCTGGCCCAGGAGCTGTAAGCAGCACCCCCATATGGTCCTGAGCACCACTCCTCCTTGCCCACCAGTGTCACAGCTCCGGGTGCCCGGTGGGCTGCACCCTCAGGGAGAGGTGTGAGAGGGGCTGTGACGGTGCAGGGCTGCAGCTCTGGGGGCTCACCATGCTGTGCAGGGCTGGGGCCAGCAGGGCTCCGGCGCGTGGTTACAAAGGCCAAGGAAGGAAAAAGGAAGCAAAACTTTGATTGACTTTCACTTTTCCGTTTTGACAAGCAGCAGCTGCTGGAGCTGTTCGGTGGGCCAGGGGCTGAGGGCTGATGGCAGGTGAGTGCAGCCAGAGGTGTGGGGCCCTGGGGTGGAGCGGGGGCTGCTGGCACCCCGAGGTGGGTGAGGGAGAGTGGGAAACACTGAGGGAGGAAATGGGAAAGGGAACAGCAGGCATGGGTGGGGGGACAGCCGGAGCTGCACGGGGGTGCTGACAGGACTGCCCTACAGACCAGGAACTGCTGAGAGTGCGCGCCGACTTTGTGAGCCGCGTGAGGAAGGCTGTGGTCTCCAATCTCCTGGACGAGCTGCTGGCCCACAAGGTGCTGAACCAGGCAGAAGTGGACGAGGTGCAGGAGGGCAACCCAGTGACAACCGACAAGGCCCGCAGCCTCATAGACACCGTACGCCTGAAGGGCCCTAGGGCCAGCGCCATCTTCATTGACAGCCTCAGGAAGCACGACAGCAACTTGGCGGAGCAGCTGAGACTGGGTGCTGGTGCAGGTGAGAGGCAGGGTCATGGCCTGCCCCGGCCATGCTTGGGCTCCCAGCGCCTCCCACGGGGTGCTGGAGGGAAGCCCAGCCCTGCCCTGCCCGCTGGCCCAGGCCCGAAGATGTGGGGCACTCAGGAATTCCCAGTGTCACTGCTCAGGTTGCTGTCCCCTGTGGGACATCCGCTATGGGGCAGACAGGCTCTGCTCGCTGCCCTATGCACTGTGACAGCCCCCTCTTGTCCTTTCCAGTGTAACCGCCTTTGTGCTTGCAGAGCCTCCCAGTGCACAGGATGCCAGACTCAATTCTGGAACATTCCGAAGAACTGAGCTCCTCCCTGGGAGGCAGGGGGGGCGAGGCAAACACATAAAAGGCAAAGGAATGATGCAACATTTCTGGATCCAAGAGTGGTGGCTCTCTCTTTTCTATCTTTGTCTCTTTCTCTCTCAAGTCATATGAGAATGTAATGCAAGGCATATAATCATAGCTTACTGCTAATAGTGTATTTCTTAGCATTTCTTAGGTATTTCTTTGTAGCACCAATAATTACGTTTCTCAGGCAAATATGAAGCTACCCTTTGATTGAATAAAATTGTTAACCAGTTGGTTAGTGTTGATTCACCTTAATTTACCCCAAGGCAATCTCAAACCTCGTGACTTCTGTACATTACCCAGGGCTGCTCAGAGTTGGGACCTCACAAGCTCTGATGGGTCCTCCAGGCCTTCTGTGAGCAGCCAGAGCCAGCAGCGGATGCAGCAGTGCTCCCCAAGCAAGTACCTGTGCATCAAGGAGGCAGAGGGAAGTTGGGTGCTGTGAAAAACACAACTGCTCAGCACGCGTCTGCTCCCTGCACTGGTGGGACATGAACTGCTGCTTTCTGCCTCTTCCATTCCTCCTTGCCCAGAGCTCTGTGAGAGCTATACTTTGCCCTTGTAGCGGAGCTGCCTCATGCCCTCATGTCCCTGTGCATCTCCAGTTTCTGCCTCATGTGCTCTCCAGGTTCCCATCTCCTTGGGCTGAACCTGGACAGAAAGTGAATGCAAACCCCCTCCATACACAGGCCCGAAGCCCAAAGCAGAGCAGAGTGGGTGTCCATGCTCCCACCACTCCTTCCTCCCTTTGCCAACCCATGGCCCGGCCTTTCTCAGGAGGCAGCTTCCTCCATATCCTCCCACTGCCTCAGAGGTGGTGGAGGGAAGTGATTTCCTCTGGGAGCCATGAAAGATCCTTAAACTCATGTCTAACAGCACAGTTGATACCTCCCACCACCACCCCCTCCACTAAGTGAGAGCCTTTTCCCGTGCCTGTCAGTGCTCCCCTTCCCCTCCACAGCCACGTCCAAACCATTCTCTGCCTTGGCATGGATTCAGGTTTATTGCAAGTGCTGCAAATCACTGGCAGCTCCATCACCAGATGGTATGGTGGTAGGAAAAGGAGAGGGCTCTCCTGCCTCCTCCTTGTGTCCAAAGCACTCGGGTGCATGCAGGCCATGTCCTGGGCCACTGCCACCCCATGTCCCTGGGAGGTGGCAGGGCTGGGCACTGAGATCTCTCTGCTCTAGCTCCTTGCGAGCGGGGATGGGAGATGTCCTCTGACTGCAAAGGTGGCAGCTGCTCTGGGCTGACCCTCTCCTTGCACTGCCCAGAGCTCCTCAGGTCCCATGTGGTGCTTGCAGAAACCCCGGTGGCCAGCACTACGGTGGTGGCAAGAAATTGAGGACAGCGGTGACGAACTCCTCAAACTTGTCTTGATGGACTATGTGGCCTGCACCTTCGATGAACTGGACATCTGCTTTGGGGAAGAGGCGTTGGATCTCCGGGTAGTCTTTGGAGCTGCAGGACAAGGGAACACAGCATGAGAAGTGTGATCAGAGATCCATCCAGATGCTTTCCTCCACCCGCTGCAAGCAGAGGTATCTCAGGTCTGACTACATCCTCTCCTTCACTGCTAGAAAAGCCTGGAGCTGCCTTCAGGCTCCACCTCACTCTCCAGCACATCGGAGTCACTGGCTGCTGGAGGCACAGAGCTCACTCCAGGACCTTCCCTACCTCGGTGCTTCCACCCAGCCTCAACAGCCGCAGAATGGTACAAGGGGTCAGACCACAGACTTTGAGCAGCTTCTCTTCAGTCTCACCTGATATAGGGCGAGTTGGATCCTCCCAAAAACAACGCAGGGCCAGGATATGGCTTGTGGAAGTCAGGGAAGCTCATGATATCTGTCAAGTGATGGGAAATAGCCTCCAGGTTCACTCTCCAGATGTAGCGGCCCTCCAACTCCACCAGGTTGGTGAGAAGAAACTGTCTCAGCTGAGGGTGCTGCCACAAAAGGGGAACGTGCCGGCGGATCACATGCTCTTCAGTGAGAGCAATGAACCCTCTGTCCTACCCATCTCACAGCCAATGCATGTCATATTCCCCAGTGTCCTGCAACCCTTGTGACCCAGCAGCCCAGGTCAGCATCGAGCGGGCAGGAATGCAGAGCCCCAGGCTAGGGGCAGAAGCCCCTTTCTAGGAGAGGGAATTCCCACCTGGACCACGGAGCTCAGCTGACTGTCAGCCAGCTGGCGGGCTGCAGAGCGGGACAGACCAGCCGGGATGTTCACTGACTTCATAGCAGAGATGTAGGCAGAGAATTCGGAGATAAGCGTGGTTGACGTAGGACTGATGTCTACGGAGATAAGACGCTCCACCAAGTCTGGCTGGAGACACAAACAGAGCAGATTGGATGCAAGCTGAGACCTCCCTGCCCTGCTCTGAGTGCAGTGAGACCAGGCATGGGGCTCTGCTCCCAGCAAGGCCCTCTGAAAGATTTTAGCTCCTGTCCCAGCAGATAGCTCCACAAACCCTTCCTTGAAGTCTTAATTCCCTGCATCTCTGCACATGAGACCTCAAAGCTCCTGTGTGATTGATGCCAGTGTGGTGGGCTGAGGGCAGAGCCCTGCAGCCTGACTCACAGCTCTGAGCAGTGCTGAGGATAGCCGCTCACCATGGGCTCATGGCCACACCAGCATTGCCTCTCTCAGTGCCACCTCCAACACTCACCGAGCCCCGTCCCACCGCTGGGAACCACCACGCACTCACCCGCTGCAAGGCCAGCACCATGGCCGTCTTGCCACCCATGCTATGTCCCACGAGGATGCACTTGGGGATGCCCAGGTGGGCCAGGAGGTGCTGCACGTCCAAGCTCATCGCCTCGTACGTCATCAGCGGGCTGTGGGGGCTGCTGCCGTGGTTGCGTGCATCCATTGTCAGCACCTGCCCAGCCAGGGGGGCTCTGTGTCACCTGGGGCCGGGCACTGCTCGTGGCCCCCAGATCTGTGGGATCACCTGTGAGTGGGGGCTCTGCAGCTGCTCCCCGTGGCCTCACCTGGCCACCAAAGCGCCGCACCAGCGCCTTGGCCACTGTCTGGAAGTTGCCGTGGTTGCCGAAGAGGCCGTGGAGCAGCACCAGGGGTGGCCGCGTGTCCCGGACACCCACCTCATTGTGGGCCAACGGCACAGCCCTGGGGAGAGAGCGGGGTCGCGGCTGGGGTCAGAGAGGGGGAGGGGCCACGGGAGAGGGCGGGGCCACGGGGAGCACGAGGCACGGGCTGGGGGCGGGGCCGCTGCGAGGGGGCGGGGCTGCGCGCGAGGCCTGCGGCGAGCCCAGGCCCTGAGGGGAGGGGACCACGGGAGGGGGCGGGGTTAGGGCCGAGGTGGGGGCGGGTAGAGCACAGCCCCTCCTCGCGGGACCCGCGCCCCTCCTGCCCCCGCCCCGCGCGCGGATGGGCCCTTACGTCACGGCGGAGCGGACTGCGGGCGGCGGGCGGGGGCCGGGGCCGCGGCCTAAGCCCCGAGGCAGACGACGGAGCATGATGGCGGCGGGCGGGCGGGCGGCGCGCGGTCGTGACGCGATGTGACGGCGACCACGCCCCGCTGCGGGCCGAGTGCGCCCCCTGGCGGCGGGAGGGCTGCTCGGCGGACTGCAGGCGGCACCGTGACTCAGCGCCGGGGCCGGGCCCGCCGCGCACGCCTGCGAGCCGTGCTGGGCCGTGCTGCGCTGTGCCCCGTGCCCTGCGTGCCACCACGCGTCCCCGTGCGCTGCCCCGCGATGCCTGGGCTCAGCCCCAGCTCCCGGCCCCGCTCGGGGACTCTGAGGCCGTGTGAGGGCCGTAGCGCTGTGGCCGTGTGCCCGCTGCCCTGGCACAGGACGTGGCGAGCGGGCGGGGGCTGCGGGGGCACCCAGATCACAGCCCGGGCACGGGGACAGTCCCCCACACCATGGGCCCGGTTCCTTCTGAGGCATCGGTCATCCCCACGCCCTCGTCCCAGCAGCCCGCACCCAGCACACAGGTGCTGTGGGTGCTCTGCTCCCTGCACCTTGTGCCACCATTGCCGCCAGAGAGAGCTGACACCGGGGGGGCCGCGGCCCTCAATGGTCTCCTTGTGCTCCGCTGGCAGCAAGGGCACCGCCCGCCTGTGTGTGGCCCTGGGCCAGGGCAGGCCCCGCGTCCCTGGGAGCCCCAGGCCGGCCCCAGCTGGGCTGCTCCGCTCCGGCAGCGCACGGCTGATCCTTATCGGGGCAGCCATGTGTGCGGGGCTGGGGGGAACCTGAGCCGCCCCCCCCCGGCGGGTCTGAGAGCTGGAGCTGCCTGCGGGGCCGTAGAGCGGGGAGCGGCCGAACCACCTGCTCAGCCCTGCCTCTCGGCTGCGATTTTCTGACAGCGGCTGCGGGATGGCCTCGGGGGCCGGTGAAGGGGAGAGCGGGACGCAGCGATGCACCTGCGGCTTTGTCCCTGCTCGCTGGAGTGTGGCGGGGAAGGCGGGGGCCGTCCGGCGCCGGGCAGAGCTGCACCGTGCTGCCGGGCTGGGAACAGGCAGTGCGGGCGTTGTGCAATGCGGCCTCGCCCCTGCCTTTACGGGGGGAAAGAGCCGGTCTTTGCTGCCGGAGTGCCAGACTTTGTACCGAGTGGCAGGGAGTGCCGGTGGTGGGACGTCAGCTGGGCAGCGGCTGGGCCCCTGCAGCCCAGCTGGGAGGGGGCCAGAGGGGGAAAGGGCCGAGAGGGGCCAGGGCCTGGTGGGAAGGGACTAGGAATGCCCATCCCCAGTCTGGTGTCATTGGGGTCAGCGCAGGTGCTGCGAGGCTCCTTGCGTGGGGATAGCTCTGTGCTCATGCCCCCATTTTGGGGGGACAGAGGTGCCCTCCCCACTGCAGCACATTCCCGTTGGGGCTCCAGGGCTGGCGTTGTCGTTGCTCACGATGCTGATCAGCACCACGCTGCCTTCCTGCAGGGCTGAAGCCATTACCTCCCCAGATGGCTCTCACCCTGTGTTCCCCCCATCCTGTCAAGGGGCCCAAGGACACATAGATACCAAAAAAGGACTCGTTTATTGACAAATGTAACTTGTACAGACCACGCGTAACAGGGAGAGAAGGTGCCCGGCCGGCGGGGGGACCCGGGGGGGCCGGTGGGGCAGGGCACGGAGCTTCCTCCTGGCGCTGCTGCGCACAGCTCTCCTGGCAACCCGAAACCAGCTCTGTTTACATGAAACCGTCGGTATTGACACAGCCGCCCGCCCGGTTCCCGCTCACACTGCCCGGCCCTGACCCCGGCACCTATCCGATCACCCCCCCGTCATTCCCCGGCCTGCTCCCACCGGGGCTGGGCACCCTTGGGGACAGGATCTCTCCCCGGCCCGCGGGGCGGAGGGTCCCCGGCGGTGCCGGTTCCGGTGGTGGGGCTGGAAGTGGACGCAGGGGCGGCCGAGCCCCTTTTAGGGCTGGGCTGGGGGCGCGGGGGCTCACACATAGTTCCTCTTGTCGTAGCTGGTGACGGCGGAGCGCGGGGCGGAGTAGGCCACCTTGCTGGGTGCGTACCTCTCATCTTTGGGGGGGCAGGAGCAGCAGAGCAGGGCCCCCCCGAAGAGCAGCAGCGCGGAGGCCGCCCAGCCCACGTAGAGCGACGTGCCCAGCTCCCGCTTCTGCGCATCGATCACCAGCGGGTTGTAGAAATCCCGGATGATGGTGTTGGCCGACCAGGAGACGGGGATGAGGGTCATGATGCCGGAGAGCAGGAAGATGACGCCGGAGACGATGGTGATCTTGGCCTTGGTGGTCTCGTCCTCCACGCAGCGTGTGCACTGGGCGCCCACGATGGCCACCATCAGGCCCAGCACGGCCAGCACGATGGCCACCACCAGCAGCGCGCGGGCGGCCTGCAGGTCCTGCGGCAGGGCCAGCATGGAGTCGTACACCTTGCACTGCATCTGCCCCGTGCTCTGCACCACGCAGTTCATCCACAGCCCTTCCCAGATGATCTGCGCCGTCACGATGTTGTTGCCGATGAAGGCCGTCACCCGCCACATGGGCAGCGCGCAGCAGATGATGCTGCACAGCCAGCCCAGCACCGACAGGGCCACCCCACCGATCTCCAGCCCCATAGACATGGTGTCTGGCTCCCAAGCGATGGCAGAGAGGAACCCGCTGACCGAAACCACCCCGTGCTTCGCTTGCCGCTGCAGCCGTGGGGATCGGCTTACACCTGGGTGCACCTGCGCTTATAAGGGCTGGCGGGGCCGGGGCTGGGCTGCGCTCGCTCAGCGCCCGCCCGGGGTGGGGTTTCTCTGCCGGACGCTCCTCACCACTGGCTCTGTTGCCGTGTCCCACACCCTCCCCTTTGTTTGCGGAGATGGAGCTGGCGCAGTGGAGGGAGGGGGAGAGCCACCTGAGATGGCCACTGCAGCACAGGCCTGGTTTCGGGGCGTGGGGTGGGACGAGTGCCATCGTCACAGCCCGGTGAGATGGAGGGCTGCAGTGCACGGCCGGGGGCTGCCCGGCTCTTGGCTTGCTGTGTGCCCTGGTGCCCACCTGCGCCTCAGTGCCCTTTAGGGAGCCCACAGCCACCGCTGGCCCCCTCCAACCCTCCCCAAAGGAAGCAGCAAGGGCTGGGAACCCCTCAGCTTCACACCAGTGGTGCTGGAGGGGGCCGCAGATAGGGGCTGAACCCCCCACCAGGCATGAAACAACACAGCACAGCACAGCATGGCACAGCACAGAACAACATGGGTGGGTGGGAGCCCAAAGCCTCACAGCTCGGCCTGTCAGGGATGCTGTAGGTCACAGCCTGTTGTACTTCTGGAGCGCTTTATCAAATCTCACGTTTAACATAGTGTCCAAAAGAAAGGCAGTTTATTTAAGATTATGGCCTTGTCGGTATTTTTATCCGCGTGCAGATTGCTCCTTATCTCGCCGTGGCTCAGCGAGAGCAGGGAGCACTCGGGCACCTTTGCATCACTGTGCAAAGTGCAGCCTCTTTGCCTCTCCACGACGCGCTCTGTGCTGCTGGCCCCGTGCAGACCCCTGCCCTGCACAGCCCCCATCCCACCCACACTCACCTGTCCCCTCCTGTCCCCTCCCGTCTCCTTCCATCCCCCCGTTCCCGCCCCCCCCCACCCCGTTCCCTCCTGTGGGACGTGCAGTGCTGGGTGTGTCTACGGGAATCCCCGGCCAGGTGATAAATGTCTTTACTCATCGTGCTCAAATATTTTGTCCTTGAAGGAAGCAGACGGAGCACGTAATGCTCCTGCAGTGTCACCTCGTCCACCTGGCTCAGTGGCAGCTGGAGAAGGAAAAACAAGGCGGGTGTGAGACGGCCCCGCGAGCAGTCCCATCCTGGGGGGCAGCGTCCCTCCAGTGAGCCCCCTGAGTGAGCGGGGTGCTGCTGTGTGTGGCCAGCCCCCCCCAGCTCTGCACGGCCAGAGCACTGCAGGTATTTCAGCCCCCACCCCAGGAATGCGCTCGCCCCCTGTACTCGGCGGACGAGTGCCCGCAGGCATGCTCCAGCCTGTTCCTGGCCGCTGCCGAGGGCTCCCCTACAACTCATTAACTACACGAGAGCACGGTGGCAGAACCGTGGCTGGAGCCCCCCCCTGCTCGGCCCCCCGATGGAGGGAGGCCCTGACTCAGGTGTGCCCTGTAGCACCTCGACACCCCCACTCTGCTGGATCAGCTCCTGCTGCCCCGCAGCACACCAGCACCCTTGGTCTGAGTGCATCCAGCACCACACTGCACTGCAGCACCCCATGCCCGGCCCTGGCTCCCCATGGCACCCTGCCACCCCACGGCACTCCATGGGGTTGGTGGGCACAGGGGGGTCCCGTAGGGTCCCTGTGCAAGCAGGACCCCAGGGGCTCGCACCAGGCGAAGTGCTGCTGGGAGGTGTGCCCAACCACCCCAAGGATGGAGCTGGGGCAGAGCAAACCTTGGGGTGCACAGGCACTGGGTGCACAGCAGACGGTGCGCACACACCCAAACACACACCCCCTGCCGGCTGAGATGCACAGACACAGCTGTGCAGACAGACAGACAGGCAGACAGGGAAAGGCACAGGTGCACAGGTGCACACATGCGCAGACCGTCACACACAGGTGCGCATACACACATAGAGGTACACAGACACAATCAGACAAAGAGAAATGCACAGGTGCACATACACACAGGTACACACTGACAGACAGACAGACAGGAGCAGCAGATGCACGGATAGACACATGGGTGCTTGCACACCTGGCACACATGTAGGAGGGTACCCCTGGGGGAATGTGCACAAGCAGATGCACTCACCAGTACACCCAGGTGCAGACGCAGGATCACACATACGGCAGCACAGACAGAACAGGAACAAAAGCACACGCAGACAAGCGCACACACACACGCACACATAGAGGGGCAGGGGAAGGACCTGGGGCAGGGGATGTCCCACAGAGCGCTGTGGGGCAGGGGCACGGGAGCAGGGTGACGGCTGCCCTGCAATCAGCCCCCACGCGCCGCGCCGCCTCCCCACCCCATCATCCCAAATTGCTCAAAGTACAGGCTGTGTGCATGCCGTGCCCCCGGCCTGGGGCAGCGGCAGCTGCCTGACTCACAGCGGAGGAAGGGGCAAATCACCGGGGTTTCGGGGTGCAGGCCGCCGCACGCTTTGGGATGCATTCCTGTGGCAAGGAATGAAGACTGATGGTGTTTACCCAAAACAGCCACGGGGGTGGCAGGCCTGCAGGGGTCCCATGTGCCCCCCAGTGATGCTGTCGTCTTGCAGCTCGGAAGGGATGGGGCTCATCAGTCGCAGCGATGGGGACCAGAGGGGCCACACGATGACGCGGGGATGGGTTTGCCACGGTGACTCCACATGAAGGTCAGACCCAAGGGGTGTGCGAGCTTTACCGTGCTGGTGGCCTTTCTCCATGAGCACCCGCACTAGCATGGGGACAGCCGCCGTGGGTGACCCTAACCCCATCCCCTTCCCCGTCCCCATCCACATGTGCGCCTCGGAGTGCTGACTGCCCCAGGGCGGGTGACGGCACAGCAGCACCAGCAGAAACTGCTCCGGGCACAATGGGGCCGCGTCCCGCTCACGTGCGTGTGGTGCGGCGGGCGCGGGGCATGGGGTGTTCCCCCGTGGTTGTGGTTGTGGCGGGGCCTGCGCCTGTCCCCCCAGGGCAGTGGGGTGAGCGCTGCTGCCTGCTTATATTTCAGGCGCGGGGCTGTCGATCTGCCCCGGCCAGGGCACACAGACGTCCATTGTTGAAGCCCCTTTGGCAGCGGCGAGGAGCAGGTAAGGCGGCTCCGGCATCAATGGCAGCTCTGTCTGGCGGCGGGGCGGGGACTGCGCTGCGGGGCCTCGCAGGGGGCTGGCGGTGCGCCCCACATTGCAGTGTGCTCTGGGCATCTCCACCCCGAAGGGCTCAGAGTGGGCCCGGGTTTTGCTGTGGTGCCAACCCCCAGGGATCACCCGCACGCGGACCCCTCACACCCGTCGTGCCGTGTCCAACGTGTCACCTTCCTGGGACATGGCTGCTGGCTCGCACGTCCCGTTGGCGTAGCTTAACCCCCGTTTGGGGCTGCTTGTTGCTCAGTAAGTGGATAGGGGGTTTGTTCTCTTGGTGTCTCGAGGCTAAAGCTCCCACTCCTGGCAGCAGTTCTTTGCACAGTGCTTTCCATGGGCTCTTGGCTGAGTCTGGAAACCTTTGCTTTCAGGTAGAGAAAAACAACCTTAGTGTGCACATTTCAGCCGGTCAGGGGGGTTTTATGTCAGGCACAAACTTTTCGGGAACATTGAGTCTCTGAGGAGCGTGGGTAACTAATCCCCGTGCGCGCCGCGGGGAGAGGCTGCTCGGCTCTGCGCCGGCTCCAGCACAGCCCCTGCTCCCAGCCCGGCTCCCTGTGCTCTCCTCATTGGGACCTCGAGGTACGCGGTGCGGTTGTTTGCTCGGAGAGAATGTGGGGTCGAGGGAGAGGGGGAAATGCTGTCAACATCTGACGTGGGGACATCTGCCAGCCCTGTTCCTGCAGGTGTCCTCGGCACACCACAAGGTCAGGCACGGTGCAGGTTCCTCCGAGACCCTGTGGCGCTGAGCAGCATGGTGAGCAGGGGCTGCCCAGGTCCCTGTCCCTGCACTGAGGTGGGCTCAGCACCTCGCTGTGGGGCTGTGGCATGGCCCCATCCCACTGCGGTGGGGGCCTCAGGGTGGGGTGAGCCCCTCGTTTTGGTGTGGAGGGGCTCCTGCTGTCCGTAGGTTGGTGGCATGCTCCAGCTCTGCACAATGCTGCTGTCACCACACTGCTCCCTGCTAACCCCTGCGTTCATGGCAGTGCTGGGACATAGGATGCTTGGGGGTCATGGGAAGGGCATGAGGGCTGCTTCTCAGGCAGACACCACTTGGAGGATATGTCACATTCTGGCTTTAATTATGGTCATCAGCTGTCAAACGGCCATGCTGGCGCCTGCTGTGGCTCCGGCCTTGCCCCGCTCCCACCTTGCCATTTGTCCCCAGACCCAGGCACGGCCTTGAGCCCTGCAGGGACACGGCCCACACGGGGATGGGCTTTTCCTATGGAGCTATGCACACGTGTGTGCACGCTCGCTGCAACCCCAAATTATGGTGTGGTTGGCGCAGCCAGCTGCAAGCCCAGGCCACATCCAGCCTGGGGCAGGGTCTGGCCCTGGCACTGCATCCCCATAGGGCTGCCCCAGGCAGGGGATGCTGCAGTGTGGGTGGGTCCCTGACACCGCCCTGCTGATTACAGGGAGCCCTGACTGCCCTTTGGTTCCACGGTGGGCATGCTGGTATGCCAGTAATGTGGGCGCTCCAGATGTGTGGAGGGACAGATGGAGGGATGGATGGATGGATGGATGGATGAGCACCCCAGCACACCTTGGCAGATGGTGGCTTCCCAAGACAGCCAGCAGGGAGGGCTGCAGCAAGACCCAAGCATCCCCACTGCCTGGCCTGGCTGGACACTGGTGTCCCTGGCCATGGCGCTGGTGGCATCCCTGTGACATGGACCATGCACGGACCATGGAGCTGCAGCCACCCCTGGGCACATGGGCTGTGTGTTGGAGCAGGAGCCTCCTCTGTGCCCAGAGACACCTGGCGTGGTCGGAGACAGCCCCAGAGCCCATCATGGTGAACAATTAGCAATTAATTAGCAATTAATTGTATCAGCAAGCTGCCGTTATTTATCACCAGCAGATCCAAGGATGCAGTGCCTGGTGGGGGCTGGCCCCTCTGACCCCACAGGGTTTCCCCGATACCTTATCCACCCACGCCCGCATGCTTGGGAAACCGAGATAACCTTGGGCCCTGCTATCATTCCCAGAGATTAAGCCAGAGGGGGAGTGGTGCAATGTCTGTCCTTGTGCTCTGTCTTTGTGCTGCTCTATGCACATGCCAGGGGACTCGGTGGGGGCGGTGTGCATGTGTGAGGGGCTGCTGGGCTGGGGGCTGCCCCTGTCTGCTCCAAGCAGTACTGCCTCTGTTCTGTGGCAGCTCCGACCGGTTTGTGGGGCTCGGTGGGGAGGTGCCTCCTGCCCGAGGCCGAATGGAGGGATGGGAAGCACTTGTACGATGCCAGGGAACAAACAAGAGGTGCTTGTGCCCTGCCGGCATGGAGCCCAGCACGAGGCTGGCACGGGTCCATGGAGGCAAGGTCAGGAGCTATGGGGAGGAAACTGAGGCACAGAAGCACGGAGGCATCCATGCAGGTCATGGAGAAGGAGGCGCTGGGAGTGATGCTGGAGAAATCCCCATCCCGGATGCCACTGTTGCCCTTCAGCACCCTGAGCTGGGCTCAACCCGGGCATCTCCTGCCCGTGGGCAGAGTGCAGCCGTGCTCCTGCTCCTGGGTGGCCTGATCCCAGCCCCCTGCGCCGTCCGTGGGAGCAGCGATTGGTGTCATGGCCGTGGGGAGAAATGCGAGCGGAGGAATCCTGGGAAACTGGTTCTACCCCTCCGTCCGGTGCTGGCGGGATGGCAGGCGGCGGCAGAGCTCCTCCCTCGGCGAGGGCATATAACGCCCGGCATGGTCCCGGCGGGCGGCACTGCGTGGCGGAGAGCGATGGCCTCCATGGGGCTGCAGGTGCTGGGCATCGCCCTGTCCGTCATCGGCTGGCTGGCGTCCATCCTCTGCTGCGCGCTGCCCATGTGGCGCGAGACCGCCTTCGTGGGCAACAACATCGTGGTGGCTCAGATCATCTGGGAAGGGCTGTGGATGAACTGCGTGGTGCAGAGCACGGGGCAGATGCAGTGCCGGGTGTACGACTCCATGCTGGCCCTGCCGCAGGACCTGCAGGCCGCCCGCGCACTGCTGGTGGTGGCCATCGTGCTGGCCGTGCTGGGCACGCTGCTCGCCATCGCCGGCGGCAAGTGCACCACCTGCGTGGAGGACGAGGCGGCCAAGGCCAAGGTGATGATCCTCTCCGGCATCACCTTCATCGTCGCCGGCATCCTCATCCTCATCCCCGTCTGCTGGTCGGCCAACGCCATCATCCGGGATTTCTACGACCCGCTGGTGGCTGACTCCCAGAAGCGGGAGCTGGGCTCGTCTCTCTACGTGGGCTGGGCGGCCTCCGCGCTGCTGCTGCTGGGGGGGGCCATGCTGTGCTGCACCTGCCCGCCGCGCGGCGAGAAGCCCTACTCCGCCAAGTACAGCGCGGCGCGCTCGCTGCCGGCCAGCAACTACGTGTAGGGCCGCCGCTCCCTGCCAGACAGGGATGCCCCGCGGGGAGCGGGTCTGGGGCCGGGGCGCCGCGGAGGGGATGGAGCGAGGGGGGCAGACAGAGCCGCCTTTGTTCACCGGGATTGGAGCTGGTTCTTTAATCCTGCTGGGATGGGAGCAGCAGGCTGCCGTCCTGGCTGCCTGCCCGGCATCTCCTCAGCGGGGGTTGGGGGGTGCTGTGCCGGGACTCTGAATGTGCCGGGTGCTGTCCCGCCGGTGACACGCGGCTCCGTGCGGCTCCGTCTTGTCCAAACATCACTGCAGAGGATGGGGAGAATCCCCAGGAGATGTCCCGAGGAGATGTCTCCCCAGGAGATGTCCCATCCCGAGTCTGTCCCACGTGGCCAGAGGACGCGGTGGCTCAGTGACACGCAGCGTAATCTCAAGGGGTGTTCGGTGCTCTTCCCTCTCCATGCCCCCAGTTCTTACTTTGACCTACTTTTGGGGATCTCGCCTAGCTGTACGCACTTGGGATTTCTCTCGGCAGCTCGTCGGGGTGCGGGTATCATTATCGTGGGAGTGGGAAGGCAGCGGCTGGGCTGGGAGAACCGGTCGGGGAGGCAGCACCGAGCTCTGCGCTGCGCTTCTCCCATCCATGGGGCAGGAGCTTCTCCCATCCACGGGGGGCTTGTGGTACCCCTGGTGTGGCAGCACCTGACCCTGCGCCACAGCCATCCCGCATTAAATGACAGTGCTGCACCCACTGTGCTCGTTGTCTTTATCTGGTGGCCTCGGTGATGGGGTGACCTGCAGGTTCCAAGCTACAGACCCCGTGTCTGGGGAACATCAGCATGAAACATCCCAAATCTGGAGGGACAGTCCCAGCCTCCCACCCTCTGCTCCTCAGCCCAGGCCCTACCACAGCCACGCTCCCTTCCTGGGCCACCTGGAGGAGTGGCAGCAGGTGGCTCAGCAGTGAGATGCCTTTACAGCACTGGGGCTGCCCCACGCTATCACAGGGCCCCGGGCATTGGGGCCGTCACCCGACGCTGCTCCTGTCTGACCGGCTGTTCCGAGCAGGAAGGAGAGGCAGGCGCCAGCGGGACGTGGGGCGTTGGGATGGGTTGGGATGCCCCAGGGCTGCCTGGAAGCACCTCAGGGCTGGTGTGGGTGACAGCAGTGCTTTGCCTTTCTGCCTTCTAGCCTTGGAACTGTGCCACTGCACATCCGGCATGTGGCCAGCCCTGGGAACGTCCTTCATGGGCACCTCAGGGCATGCGGGGATGGCACATGGTGCCCAGTGTGGCGCAGAGGATCTGGACCGTGAGGCTCCGGTGCTCACTGGGGACTTTGAGGGCTCCCAGCTCCAGATGGGGATGGAAGTGGACAACCCAAATGTGTTGGGAATGGTGGTGGATGGTTTGCAACGGGAGAGCGATGCTCTGGCTCCATGCTGGGATCCACATGGTCACTGCCTGTTCCCAGTGAGGACACCCACTGTGACAGTGACACTTACTGGAGCACCTACCAGCCCGTGTCCCGCTAGCTGGGCAGCACCAGGGGTGGCTGCCCATCATCCCAGCCCTGGCTCCTTTCTTCTCCTGAGAGAGAAGGACATTGTTATCAGCCCTAACACTGAGCCCAGGCTTGGCCAGGTGCCTGCCACAGTGTGATGCCAATGGGTGAGAGGTACGAGGACAGAGCGGGAGCACAGCTGGGCAGGAGAGGCCACAGAAACCGAAACTGGGAGCAGGGAAACTGTGGTGAAACCTGGAACAGCTGCAGGGTGTGCCAGGCACAGCCGATACCTGCTGCCACACCAGGGCCATAAAAACTCGGCTGCTCCCAGTCGCCAAGTGTGGGTCCTGGCCCCTCATAGGGTGCTGTGGGGTCTGCTCTATGTGGGGCCAAGTGGTGACTTGAGATGAGCCTACAGTCATGGTGTGGTGCTGTGGTCAGTGCCCTGGAGTCCCCCATCCCGGAGCAGCACCCTATGTCTGCGGTGGCCCTGTCTCTATAGTGCCCTGGGAGGGCTGGACCAGCCTTGATTTGTCAAACATGCTCCCAGTGCTGCTTCTCCAAAGGATGAGGAGCTGGTATCACTGAAAGTGCTGAGCCCTGCAGCTGGTATCGCAGGCAGACCTGGGCTCGTGCCCATTCCCAGTGCCCAGACAGGAAACTCGAAGGGTCCAAAGAGTACTGCAGCACGGCCACCAAGGGCAGAGTGCAGCCTGGGGCAGCCATGAGGAGTGCCCTGTGCTGTGGGGACACTTTGGGTGAAAGCATGATTTGCACGGGCTCCTGCAGCTCAGCCTCCTCTGGACCTGGGAGCTCAGTGCAGTACGTGTCCCCATGCAGCCCTGCAGCAATGCTCCATGCAGGACCTGTCCCTGTGTCCCCATGGTGCCCTGCAGCGATGCCCCGTGCACGACACGTCCCCATGCATCCTGCAGCCATTCCCATCCGGGTGGCAGTGGGACGCCTCTGCACAGAGGTACCGCTGCTCAGAGCAGCTCGGTGCCCACGCGTGTGACGTGACGGCTGTGCCTGTCCCCGCAGGTGCTGATGGCGATGATGTCGATGCAGCTGGGCGGGCTGGTGCTGGCCGTGCTGGGCTGGCTGGGCTCCATCCTCACCTGCGCACTGCCCATGTGGAAGGTGACGGCCTTCATCGGTTACAACATCGTGGTGGCCCAGGTCTTCTGGGAAGGGCTGTGGATGAACTGCGTCTACGAGAGCACGGGGCAGATGCAGTGCAAGGCGTACGACTCCCTGCTGGACCTCACCTCCGACCTGCAGGCCGCCCGCGCGCTGGTGGTCACCTCCATCATCGTGGCCTTCCTCGGCCTCCTCACCGCCATCTCGGGGGCCGACTGCACGCGCTGCATGGAGGACAAGAGCTCCAAGGGCCGCGTTTCCATCGTGGCGGGGGCCATCTTCGTGCTGGCTGGCATCGTGCTGCTCATCCCCGTCTCCTGGTCTGCCAACAGCATCGTCACCAACTTCTACAACCCCATGGTGCCCGAGGCCCTCAAGAGAGAGCTGGGGGCTGCCCTGTACATTGGGTGGGCCTCCAGTGCCCTGCAGCTGCTGGGTGGGAGTATCCTGTGCTGCTCGGGGCCGCCCGTGGAGCGGGACCACTACCCCAAGTCATACCGTGGGGTGAAGGGCTGTGGCCCCATGGGCTACCCCATGAAGGACTACGTGTGAGCTGCCCAGATGGGCACTGCCCCTTGGGCACGGCACCATGGTCCCCGTCTCACCCACATCCCACATCCCCTGCCTGCACACCGTGTCCCCATGCCAGCTGTGTCCCCCCCGTGCTTTGCCCTTCCTGCAGGCTGGTGACAGTGCGTGGCCCTGTCCCGCTGCCCTCCTGGGGCACTGCCACTGCTCCCAGCTCTATAAAGGTCTTGGTGCCACCGAGGCTGCCTGGGCTCGTTTTGAAGCTGTGTCGTGACACTTTCTATGGCTCTCACACCCCCGTGGGCAGCTCAAGGGCTTGCTGTGCCATTGCCTGCTGTGTCCCTGTGCCACCCCCCCACCCCGCAGGATGGCCCTGCACACAGGAACCACACATCCCAATCATGCAGTGCACACAGGGTTTATTCAATAGCCAAGCATGGGACAGGGACAGCCATGAGCCCCAGCCACCCACCTCAGGGGCAGTGCTGGGGACAAAGAGACAGTGCCTGTGACACCGAGGGGAAGCGGGGGCTGGCACCACAACACCAGGACATGGGAAGACAATGCACACCAGAGCCCAGCCAGGGAGGGTGACACGTACTGGGGACAAAATGCATTCAGCACATCCAGCCTGGGGTGCTTGGATGCACCAAAGCTGTGGGCTCAGCTCCTGCAGCGGTGGCACCAGGATGAGCACACAGCGCTGTGTGGCCTGACAGCTGCAGAGCCACTGCTCCAATGGGGCTGAGCTGCAGCAAGGAAGGAAATCACACGGATGCTCCTCACATCCATGGGAATGTGACAAGCAGCAGCAGGTCTGCGGGAAGGAAAAAAAAAAGATTCCAGTGGGAGATTTGGGTAAAAAACTTCCCAAGGAAGCAGCGGAGGAGGAAGGGGTGGAGGCACCACGCGAGGGGCGCGGGGAACAGGATGGGCAGGAGATGCCGGGCGGCTCCAGGGTGGGGAACAGCCACCCTGAAGCCTCTTCCAGGTTCATTTCCCACCCAGCCCATTAGCTACAAAGCCATAGGAAAATGAGGGCTTAAGCAGGTGCAGCAGGATGAAAGGCTGACGGTGCTTGGAAACTTCCCCGGGCGGGCGTCGTGCTGTCACAACTGCTCCTGGTGCGGTCAGTCTCTGGCACCTCGGTGTGTAGGGTCGGGGGGTGTCACTGCAGGACGTGGCCACGGGGACACCTCTGGGCACAGAGCCGGGGTCTGGAACAGGGGTGATGGGGCAGGATCCACCTGGATCCTGACCATGGCTGTGAGGGAGGTGGGCACCTCGAGGACACAGGGGTGGCTCTGTGCAGCCGGAGGGGCCTGCGGGGCGTCACGGTGTGGACAGGAACTGAGGTGCTGGGAAGGAGCCCCGGTGTTTGAACGTGGTGCCAGGAGGGGGTGGCACGGCCATCGGACGGGGGACACCTGCGGGGTGGCACAGCACCAGGCGCTGCGCTGGGCCCCTTCCGGGTGTCTCAGCCGTCCTCGGGGGGCGGGATGGGGCACTTGCGGTAGATGAAGACCACGCCGGAGATGTAACCGCTGCCCTGGATGCTCTCCTCCTCCTCGGAGGTGGCCCTCTCCCAGCGCGGCACCTCTTGTGCCAGCACGCGCTGCCACGCGCCCCGCTGCTCCAGGTGCCGCAGCGCGGCCTCCAGCTCCGCCCGGTACCGCCGGTTCGAGGGGTTGCTGCGGGTGGTCAGGCACAGGAAGCCCCCTGCCAACAGCGGGTGGGTGACAGCCGCCTTGCTGTGCCGCGTCACCCGTGGGGCAGCCACCGCCACGTCCGCCGGCACGGACCCAGCTGGGACGCAGGGCCACGGCCTCGTCCCGCTGCCAGGGGTCAGCGCGGGGACGCCGCCTCACCTGCCCTGGTGACACGCAGCAGCTCCGGCAGCGCGGAGCTCGGCACCTGCCCCTCGCCCAGAGCCCCCACCAGCGTCACGGCGTCGTAGTGCTCTGCGGGGCGCGCACGTCACCCACCCGTGGGGCGAGTGTCACCGCTCCCCGGTGCCGGCCGTTACCTGCGGGCGCGGGCAGCGGCTCCCGGCCCAGCTCGCAGCGCTGCAGCTGCCGGTAGAGTCCGGTGCCCCGCGCCAGCTCCAGCATCCCGGCGCTGCCGTCCACGCCGTGCAGGCAGCGGAACCCGCGGCGGTGCAGCTGCGGAACGGACGGACGGACGGGAAGGTGGGAGGACCGCTCAGCTCCCGCCGCCCCGCCCCGCCCGCCCCGTACCTCCCGCGCTACGAGCCCGGTGCCGCACGCCACGTCCAGCACCCGCGCCCCGGCGGGCGGCCAGGGGAAGGCGAAGGCGAGCGAGGCGGCGGCCAGGTACGGCGCGCGGTAATCGAGCGCGGCCACATCCTGCTCGTAGCTCCCGGCCCAGCCGTCGTACAGCCGCAGCCGCTCCGACAGCTCCGCGGCGCCGTGCACCGCCGCGACGCGCTCCCGCACTCCCGCCGCCAGCTGCATCGTAGCCCCGCCCCTCCCCCCGCCCCGCGACTCGCCATTGGCTTAGCTCCCCGCCCCGGGCCCGCCCGCCGCCGTCCCATTGGATCGCCGCAGAGGGGAGGGCACGCCTCCAGATTCCCATTGGCTGTCGGCGCCTCGCCGAGGTGGCGCTCCGTGAGGGAGAGGGGAGCGACCAAGTGCGGCTGCGGGGGGGAGCGTGCAAGTGCCTCGGGGGGACGGACCAAGTACAGGGGGGGGAGGGCGTGAGCAAGCGGCCTGGGGGAAACCCCGGAGATGGCACCGAGCACCCCGGTGGGGTCACCAGGTGCAATGGAGGCTGACAACAAGGGCCTCCTGGTGACCGAGTGCTTTCAGGAGGAGGGGTGACACTAAGTGCCATGGGGGGGTGTGCCCCGAGGAGTGGCGAGGAGCCGCGGGGAGGTGACACCGAGTCCTCCCAGTGGTTACCGGGTGTCCCGGGACAATTCGGCGTCCCCAGGCACATCCCATGGTGCTGGTGCTGCAGATTGGCCACGGTGCTGCTTGTGTGGCACTGCTGTGTTGTCCCTTTGTGTCACTGTGTCCGGTGCACGGTGCCCCTGGGACAGGTCACCTCCTGTTACCACCTCCACGGCTCAGGTCCTGCGCTGTCACCTCCATCATCTTCTGCCTGCACGAGGCCATGCTCCTCTGCCACCGCCTGGTCGTGTCCTGTCCCATGCTGAGCAGCTCCCCAGCCCCGGGCAGGCTCTGCAGCTCCTGACACACGCATATCCTTGGCTGCCCGCGGGAGCAGGGGGTGGTCCCACGGCTCAAGAAGAGCGTGAGGACTGCGGACAGGGGTTGGGCGAGCGGCCTCTGCGGGCTGTGAGTGACTGCAGCATCATTAAGGTTGGAAAAGACCTCTAAAATCATCCAGTCCAACCCCAGCCCACTCCCACCGTGCCCACTGACCACATCCCTCAGTGCCACATCCCCGCGGCTCTGGAACACGTCCAGGGACGGTGACCCCCCCACCCCCTGGGCAGCCTGTGCCACTGCAGCACTGAGATTGAAGGCTTCCTAATATCCAACCTGAGCCTCCCCTGGTGCAACTTAAGGCCATCAGCTCTCGTCTTATCGCTGTTACCTGGGAGCAGAGGCCGACCCCCCCTCACCACCACCTCCTTTCAGGCAGTTGTAGGGAGCAGGGAGGTCTCCCCTGAGCCTCCTCTGCTCCACACTGACCCATCCCAGCTCCCTCAGCCGCTCCCCATCAGACGTGCGCTCCAGAGCCTTCACAGCTCAATTACCTTCTCGGGACACGCTACAGGTCTCTCTGGTAGTGAGGGGGCTCAGCACCGAGCCGCGGGGCTCAGCCCCCCGGGTGGGCGCGGGCAGTGCAGAGCGGGGGCCTCGAGAGGGAGCCCTCCGCCCGCGCTCAGCCCCGCGCCAGGCACTGCCAGCCTGGCCGGGCCGTGGGGCTGTGGGCTGCAGCGCTCAGCGCAGCCTCGTGGCTCCTCGCATTGCCCCTGAGGTGGCCTCGAGGTGACAGCGGGGACATGTGGAGCTCGGGGCACGGCTGGGGCACAGGGGTGGGCTGCTGCCCGGTGACCTGCGTGCCGGACACTGGCACTTTATCCCTTCTCCGCTCGCAGGTCCCATCCCGCACCCAGGGCAGGTGGCTCTGCTGCTGGCACCGCAGCTTTGGAGCCGCTTTCCCGCATCGAACATCATTTCCCCTGGCCCCGACGCGTGCGGATCCGCTCTCCAATTTGCCGGCACTTTTCTAAACATTGTGTTCCTGGGGTTGGCGCGCGCCGAGTGCTGTGCACAGCTGTACAAACAGCTCCTGCTCCCCGCGTCACAGCAGCTTTGGGCTGGCTTCAACCCAGCCCCGGTGAGCCAGGCTGCGGGCCGGCCCCGGTGTCAACACCACGGACACGGGGATGCTGTGCCCTCAGGACGGCAGGGGCCCCTGCGAGGATTTGGGTGCTGTGGCTGGAGCCGTGCTGAGGCTGTGCTTTGTGCTGACACGCGGCCCCACGACGATGGGCTTCTGCTTGCATTTGCTCATGCTCGTGTCACCCTTGGTGTGGTTCTTCAGGTGCTGTCCTCATACTATGCAGCATGTCCCTGTGCTGGTATGACCTTGCAACCCACCACGGAGTGGGGACAGGCAATGGCAAAGTGCAGCTCAGAGCTGCATTTGGATGCTCCATGGGTCTGGGCACCTCCGGGCCCAGCAATGTCACCAACCTGCTGCCTTGCCTGCCTGCAGGCCCCATTGCCTCAGCCTGCCCTGGGCTCCTGGGTTTGCTCCAAGCTCGCATCTTCCTACAGACCATCCCTGGCATGGCTGTGACTGTGCCTTAGGGCAGTCCCTAAGCCTGCCTTGTGGGGCGGAGCAGAATGCCCAGCAGAAGCAGTCTGTCCAATCTAAGGTGTGGAAATCATGGCCAAGGACCATCTGTGGTCACCCCGTGGTGTGCAGCACCCTGAGGCCAGCCGGCAGCGGTCAGTGATTGACAGCCAGTCCCTGACAAGAGCAGGGAGGGAGATGTGCTCTGGTACTTTTGTGGGCACCCGACAGGTCTGAGTGGTTTAAGAGTGTTCACTAGGGCTGTGCTGCTGGGTGAGGGATGGGAGGCTATGGGAGCAGGGAGCATCACTGCTTGTGCATCCCTGTCCTCCGAGCAGCTCCTGCCAGGATCGGCTGCAGGGAGCACTCAGGAACTGCAGCCATGCCCGAGCCCAGCTGCTCCCCACCAGAGCTGCCTTGGCGCTCACATTCCTCTTCTGCTGGCGTCTCCCTCCTGAGCTAACAGAGAAATCAGCGGTGCCTCCCTTCCATGAATGTCTTTGCTTGTACTTCTCAGTTCCCAAATATCCCGCATAAACCCCATGGCCTGGGAAACCCCCTGGTGCTTGGGTGTATTTCAGCCCTGGGGTGGAAGTGACTCCTAGGGCTGGGCAAGGGAACAGATGCTCCCTGGTGCCAGCTGGGGACTTGTTCCCCTTGAACTTCTGCAGGGATGTGGTGGCCCTTCACACACCAGTGCTGCCGCTGGCTGGGATGGCTCTGCGCGTGCGTGCTTGTGTGGTGCACTGTTTTCATTTCCCAGCATCCAAACGTGGCTGGAGTCCATCAGCCCATGGACCGTCCCATCCTTCCCCAAAGCCCAACCCACTGGTGTCTGAGGACAAGTGGATTTTGCCCCCTCACGCACAACACTCAGCACCATGAGCCTCCCCGAAGGCTGGGCCCCTGCCCGACTTCTCAGTTCATAAATCTGAGCACGGCTGTGATTGATCAGGGCCAGGGCTGCTGTCACTGAACCATCTGCACCGGCCCCTGACACCCATGTGGCTCACGACCAGGTAGCAAGGAGAGGCTGAGATATAAATCAGCGGCACGGCACGGAGCTGGCCCGAGATCAGACCTGCAGAGCAGACGAGAGATCTGAGGAGCAGCTCGCAGCTGCTTCATGGCTGCTGGCACAGCTGGCACAGCCGGTCCTCCGCCTGTGAGCCACGTTGCCACAGTGCTGCAACCCCTGTGGACAAGACACGTGGCCGAGCCCTGCCCATGGCATCTCAGCAGCACTTCAAAGTTTGATTACTCCCATATCAGCTCGAGACTGGTACACAGCACTTGTGTCACCTGCATCCTGCCCTGAAGCATGGTGCTCCCACCCCCAACGCCCCCAGAGATCACAAGTTCCATGTCACTGCATCATGGGGACGTGGTTGCTCCCACCCTGGTGGCATTCCCACTTCTGATCCCATCCTGCCCACCAACACCTCTCTGCAGCTCTCTGCTGACCCTCTGCTGCCCAGCTCACCCGCCTTCCCCACCATGGAGCAGCCCCACGTCCTCACCCACCCTACAGACCCCACTGCCATCCCCTCCTCGTGTCCTCATCCACACCCGTTCCCTCTCCTCTCCCCAGATGTCACCTCTCCTTGTGACAGGGCACTTCCCTCCCTGCCAACATGCTTTGCCCCTGGGATCTGCTCTCTGCGCCAGCTCAGCTCCATGCCCACACCCAGCTCCCTGCCCGGCTGCTCCCGCACCCGCTGTGCCATCACTCAGCACCTCGGCCCGGTGATTCAGTGTCACTCTCGGGATCATCGGGATCACACCCTTGTGACTTGGCATCGATCCCCAGGGCACACCCTGGTGACACCGGGGAGCTGCTCGATCGCACCCTGAGACTGTGACTCGCTGGTGACATTCCTGCCACGTGGTGTAAATCACAGCGCGTGGCTGCGGTACTGGGGCAGAGCACAGCCCCACCTCCCTGCAAACAGCCTGACCCCACGGGGCGCAGCCCAGCGCCCTGACCCTGGCTCTTTGGGACCCCCTGGGCCCAGTCCCCTGTGCCCCAGGGGCTGGAGGTTGCCTTGGTGTGGTCCAGCTTAGTAATAACGTGCAAACTTTCACTGCAATGGGAATTAGGAGTGCATTAGTGACCGCAAACATGCAGTGGGTTTTTTGTAGCTTGCAAGGGATGATTCAGTGCTGCTGGTGAGGTTGGCCCTGGGGCAGGCTGCAGGCTTGGGCTGGTGGGGGGTCCTCAGTAATCCGAAAGCTTTTAAGGATGCATGGTGATGCCAAGCCCACCTCACCCTGCCTGGACCGGGGCTTGTGGGCACGTGGGTATCCAGATCTCAGAAAGCAGCACTGAACTATATGGATAACCAGAGGGAGATCGGGCTGCTTCACCCTCTTCCCCTTACTCTTATACTTCATCCTCAGGCCCTTAAACTGATCTTCTGCAGGGGCCTCTGTGCCCTCAGCTCTGCCCTGAGCCTGGCAGCTCCCTCTGCAGGGGGTGGAGGAAGCCTTGGCTGCCTCACTGCCCAAATGGGGTTTGCGAGGTTCCCCTGAGGAGAGGAGCTGAATGCAGAACTGCTCCCGGTGTTGGCTTTGCCCTGGCTTGAGCTGAACTTGAGCTGAGCGTGGAACCCAGTCCCCAGGCACAGACCAGGGAGCGTGTGTACAGAAGGTGCACGCACGGGCAGGGGTGGTGACGAAGGTTTGGATGATGGTGACCGTAGATGACAGCTCATCCCATCGTGCTTCCAGTGTTCTCTCACGGTTGAAGCTGTGTCAACCATGCACTCCTGGCTGGTGATGCTTGACTTCCCTTTGCTGGAGGATTTCAGTTTAGGAGGATTTTGCTGGAGGATTGCATCTTTGGATTTCCTGGCCCGAGTCGCTCATCTGAATGCTCTCCAGCCCATGCTGATCCAAATGACCTGGTTAGGCAGTGTAGTGGTGGCTCTATCCTAACTCACATTTGCAGCTGGAAGAGGATGTGCAATTAACGTCTTGGAAAAGGAAGGAGGGAGGGAGAGCGGCAGAAGGGACTATGGGCTGAGAGCGGCTGTGTAATAATGACTCCTGGGAAGCATGTGCCCGCTCCTCACAGGAACAATTCAAGGGAGTAAGTTCAGAGAGAGGCTAGGAGTCTGGCAACACCGAAATCTCTGTAATTATCTCAAGAACAAGGAGGAGGGGCCCAGACAGCGGAAATGTCATTAAATCATTGGATTCAGGGTAACACAAGCACAGGGATGGATGCAGAGTCACCCGGAGGAGGTGGCTGCTGTGCGTCCGGGGGTCTGCAGTGAGGATGGTTCCTGGAGGTTGTTCCTGCCATGGGCACGGCCGCTCTGAGGTGGCTGTGTTGTTTCTCTCCTATTTTTTTCTGGAAAACTTGGCCAAGAGTGCAGCTGATATGCCCTCAGCAGCACAGATGGCTTGGCTTGAGGGGCTGGAGGTAAATAAACGTGATGGGCACTGGAGGAACAGGCTGAGCCCCAGGGGCTTTTGTCTCGGGGTGCTTCAAATGTTGGCTGAAGGAATCTCGTGGGTTATCTCTGAGAACTATAAACTCGGAGCTCACATGAATTCAAAGGGTGGGTTCAGCTTGAGTTCCCCAAAGTGAAATCCATGGTGGATGATCGTGTAGAAAGGCTCAGCCCTGGCTCTGAGGGTCTGTGAGCTGCAAGGTGCTGTAATCCGGGGAAGTATTTGAGGATGTGCCACCCTGTGTGGGCCCTGCTTGTCTGCTGCTTTGCAGGTGGCTGCTGCTCAGCTCTGCGGGGTCAGCACGCAGGGACGGACCCCCACCCACGGCACGTGGACAGCACCCCATCCCCGGAGCAGGATGGTGTCAGGGCTGTTCTGCAGCACTGGTCAGCAGGGAGCCTCTGCAGCCTGTGTGCATGTGGGGCTCCCAAAGAGCATTCCTCATCGCTTTACCCTTCTGTTCAGGCCATGGTTTCATCTGCAGACACACATAATCCTTGTTCACATACTCCAGTTGAAGGAATGATCGTACTGTAACAAAACAGCCCGTGGCTCTGAACCTAGGCTGGGTTGCTGCATTGGAAGAAGAACGTGGGTGAAAGGGAGAGTGGAGGAATGTGGTGGTGTGAGCAGGTTCTGCGGAGCAGCGACCTGGCCTGACTGGGGATTACATCAAGGTGACAGTACCAGCTCCACAGCCCCAGGACTCCAACCCTGCTGGAAACTGGAGGAGAACATATATCATCTCTAGGTACTCAAGAGGACAACAGACATCAATAAGTGGCCAACAGGCTGACATGAGCCAGCAGTGTGCCTTGGTGGCCAAGAAGGCCAGTGGTGTCCTGGGGTGCACTGCACACAGCATGGCCAGCAGGGCAGGGAGGTGATCCTCCCCTCTGCTCTGGGTCCAGTTCTGGGCTCCTCAGTTCAAGGCAGATGGGGAACTGCTGCAGAGAGCCCAGCAGAGTGCCACAAAGATGGCCAGGGCCTGGAGCATCTCCCTTATGAAGAAAGGCTGAGAGCCCTGGGGCTGTTCACCTGGAGAAGAGAAGGCTGAGGGGGAATCTGATCTGTACTTATCAGTATCTAAAGAGTGGGAGTCAGGGGGATGGTGCCAGGATCTTTTCAGTGGTGCCCAGCAACAGGACAAGGAGCTGTGCTTCACTGCTGGTTCATGGAGCTTGCAGCTTTGTCTCCATCCCATCCTTTCATGCTGACTGTGTGTCCTCGAGGTGCTGGCTGGACCTGGGGTCCTCACTGTGACCCACTGCCCCAGCACGCACGCAGCCCCGGATGCTTGCAAGCTGTGTGCAGCACAGATGCTTTGGGTGATGCCAGATCTTCTATGTTTCTTGGCCCCCCACTCCTCGGCCATCTCGCCAGGTATGTAACTATCCCAGCTATTTCCTGCTGTACTGCAAAAAAAAAAAAAAAAAAAAAAATCCAACCCTTCCCCCTGTTTGATATAAATACACAGTGTGGCTGCCCAGCCCCCTGGCTGGACAAGCAGCATTGCAGACGGATTGCGTCCTCCAGCAGCACAGCCAGCACCCTGTGCCCTGCTTGTTCCCTTTGGCAAGGGGAGCAGAGGGGTCTGCCACGGCCGTGGCTCCGGCCCAGCTCCCATTGCAGCTGCAGTGATTTATGGCCTGCTTCCCTCCTCCTGACGAGCACATCCTGGGCGTGGGTGCTGCTGCACCAAGCTGGATGGGAAAGGGGAGCGCCTGGTGCCCCTGAGCTGCCCTGCCCCCATGCAAGCCCCAGGCTGGGGCAGCCCCACCAGGCCTGGGGATGGGGGACCCCCCTCTCTAATGTGTTTTACCAGGGTATATTTTCTATCCCATGATGAGAGTGCCGGGGATCCAAAGTTGAGGCCCCAAATCTGCAACCCCTTACTGCTCTGTTCCTAGTCTGGTGCAATGGGTGCTGCCCAGCCTCATTTGTTTAATAGATAGATAAGGTTTCATGAAAGCAACTCTATGGAAGCCCTCATGGTTTGGGGGGATCTGACACCACCCGGACAGGGGGACAGGCTGTGCACGATGCCCTGTGCTCAGGACCTGCGCTACAGTGTGGGTGCAGTGCCGGTAGGCACAAAGATGCAGCCCTGAACGCTGGTGGTGTGCAGCAAAGGGCAATGCACTGCAGCACTGCTGTGCTCCTCTTGGAGCAGTCAGTGAGTGGATTTGCATTCCCAGGGTTTACCCGACTGCCCTTTGCCCCTGCCTGGGCAGTCCTTGCTTTTGCAGCTATGAGGTGCAGCCTCGACCAGGCCATCACCTTGGGTCACCTCTGTGGTCAAGCTACAAAGCGCCAGGGACATATCCCAAACTCTGTGGCTGCAGGTGGTTTATAAAATCGCATCCATTCATTAAACAAATGAGGTCCTGGGCACCTTTTTCAGTCCTCCTGGGAAAGCTCTCCTGCCCAGCTCTGCCCACTGCCCAGCTCCACGTACCGATGCCCACAGCTCCAAGGGAGCGATGCCTGTGGCTCTGTGTGTGGTAGGTCTCTGGTTATTTTGTCTGCTCTTTCCCTGCCGAGTGCAAGCAAGTTGTGGTCTGAATTCCAGTTTCACTGTAATTGTTCTGTTATCTCCCCGCCAGGGTCTGGTTTCACTCATGCTTTGAGTTGCTGTCTGCAGTGAATGGATTTCTCCGTTATTAAGGGCTGTTCCAGAGCTGTTCCTCCCACTGCCTGTGTCTGCCCTTTTCCACTTCCAGTGCTGCCCTTGCTGCCCTCCCCTCGGCCCCAAGCCCACTCATACCAAGTCTCTGCAACATGAGCTCTCGGGCAGATGGAGAGAAGGCTCCTGCAAAGAACTTGAAAGCATCTGAAAAGACCTGCAAACATGGGGTGATGGAGCAGGGCTGGCTGGGCAATGGAGCAGGACGAGTTGGGTGATGGAGCAGGGCTGGCTGGGGTGATGGAGCAGGGCTGCAACGGTGAGGAGGAGAAGGGAAGCCACCAAAAAGAATGGGCACTGGTTGCCAAATGGGGACTTTTATCGGCATTTTTCCTAATGGTCTTTTTTTTTCCATGTGAGGGTTGTCCAAACACTGGAACAAGGACCCAGAGAGGTGGTAGACATCCACTCTTGGAGATATTCAGGACCAGACCAGACATGGCTCCAGCGTGATCGTGTTGAACCTGCGCTGCTGGGGCTGGACCAGATGCCTCCCCAGCCCCCCCTCCAACCTTAGTAACAGGGATGTGCCCCAGCGAGGTGACCATGGAGCGTGCTGACCATCATGCCCACAGGGCTGGTGGCATTGAGAGATGGCCATGCCAGGGCTGTCAGACAAGAGGCAAACCTTAAAGGAGGTTTCCAGGAAAAGGGATTATCCTGCTGCCCATCATGGTATGAAATCACCTTTCCTGATGCCCTCTCCGGCTCTTGGGCCACGCTCCAGAGTGTGGCTTCATGGACATTCCATATGGACCATCCATGTACTCCTGGTGCCCAGGGGCATTGCTTCACTGCTCCGCCTAGCAGCGGCTTCTGCACCCAGTGTCCCTGTACCCCACTCCTGGGGATGATGGTGACTATATGAGTCGGACATGGCTCTGCATCCCGCTGCAGCTCCCCGCACTGCTCCACGTGCTGGGCCAGAGCTGGTGTGACATTGCTCAGGACACTGGGATGCGTGTGGGTGCTAATCTATGGGGCCATCACACCAGGCACGGAACCAAAATCCCACTCTAATTGGCCTCGTCCAGTAATTCTTCCTGACAAAACAATTAAGTTTCTCAGGCAAGAGATGTTCTTTGCAAATGGGCCATGCCAGATGCTTTTGCTTTTTTTATCTGTGGTATTTAAGGATCTTTTCCTAATACTCAGTCATTATTTTATGAGGCACAGACCAGTTCTGCCTGCCCTTTTGAAGCTGAGTATCACACTCATGTTCATTTGTTGTCTCAGGGCTTCCCTAGCTCTACATGAGGGCTTTTTTTTTATTATTATTATTTTTTCCCCTAATTATTTTAAATAAACATTCTTGATTTGTAAAGAGCCAGGCCCTGCGAGACAGGGCAGGGAGCAGGACTGGCTCCAGCCCTCCAGGCTGTGAGGCTGCGTGCACCGCGGCAGGACTGAGGTTGAAGCTGGAAAATCTTGCACGAGGGGCCCTGGCCAAAAAAGCCCGTCTCCCCTGGGGGGTGGCAACACATGGAAAACGTGAGCTGGAGCGGTCAGAATGGCCGTGCTGGGGCTGGTGCTGCTGGAAGTCCCCGTGCTTGCTGCCTCTGCTCTCTGCACTGAAGTTTGATGGCGTTTATCTTCCTGCCTTTGAATTTCAGTGGCTTCTTCTACCCTTTGGGGCAGCTTGCCCTTGGTTTTCCCAGCCCCATGTGCTTGTGCAGGTCTGAGGGTGCAGCCATGGCACCCTGAGGGCTGGCACTCAGAGAAGGGATGCAGAGGTTGGCATCTGTTGGGAAGCGAGGCAGAGCATGTGGATGGGATGTGCTGGGTTCTGGGGGGGATTTGTGCTGGTGCACAGGTCTCTGTGGGGTCTGCCAGCAACAGGGCTGGCTGTGCCCTCGTGTGCCCTGTGGTATCTCTGATGTCCTGCACAGTAACTCCAGCACTGCTGGCTGCTCACTGTGGAGGATCTGGTGCAGTGGGTGCTGTTGGAGTAGAGCAGATGGCACGTTATCTTGCTTGGGCATCACAGATATCCTAAAACAGGGGTCTGAAGAGGATGCTGAGGGAGGGTGCAGCCTCCCACTGATGTGCTGTTGGTGCAAACACTCTGTCACAGCAGCCCTGCACCAGGTGCCCACTCTCTCATGCCAGCAGGACTGGGTCTGGTGGTATTGGCAGCGCTCCCTGATGCTCTGAGTATCTCCCTCGCTCCTGTCTCCTGGTCCCCCAGCTCATGCTGTCCCCATCTCTTCTGGGTGCTGGGGTGGAGCATTCAATCCCAACCCTAACCCATGAGCAGCAGAGCAGGTGAGTGACCCCACTTTCTACACAGGGATCCACTCCCAAACCTGTGGCTGCTCCATGCCACGGGGCCACATCTATGGCAGGTGCTCCCATGGCTCGGGATGACCTTCCCCAGCAGGTTCCAGCTCAGCCACTCTATAAATCTCCCTCTCTGCATGCTGCAGACTGCGGGGAGGCAGCCTGGCTGAGAGTGGGAGCGTCCAGCTGCGGCCGCGCTCTCCGTGGAGGAGTCGTGTGTGGGGATGCCAGCATTTCCAAGCGCAAGACAATTGTGCTTTATTTCCTCGCTGCATAGGAAAAATAATAAACATTCCTAGGGTTTGTTTTCAGGCTGCTTTGTGGAATAAATCTCAGACTGTTGTTGTCTCTCTGGGCTCTCTGGTCCCACAGAACTGTGTGTTCTCGCTTCATGAGTCACCGCTGACGTTCCGAAATGCGGCGCGATGGCCCCGTGCTGCTCTGGCTGGATGTGCTGCAGATGCTGGGGCAGAGCTGCTCCACTCCCATGGGGGTCAGCGAGCCCCAGCACTTCTGTCTGCACCTCTCCAACTGATCCCCTGGGCCTGGTGATGCCTTCCGGCCCCTGGTGATGTCAACTGTGTCACAGAGTGACAGACCTTTGAGGGGAGGGGTCTGTCCTGCAGGGTATGGTCTGTCCTGGAGGAGACCAGAGTTGTGGGGGAGCCAACAGCATTTCCCAACCCCTTTCCTTGGGTGGGAAGTAGATGCGTCATTAGAGCCCAAAGGATGCTATGGCTGTTGGCCTGTGGCCTGTGGGAGCTGCCTTCAGCAGTGCCCATTTTCATGTGGTGAGACCTGACCCATGCCCTGGCTGATGCCCACAGAGGCACCTGGATGCCATTGAGATGAATGGTGCAGGAGCCAGGGTTGCACCACCACTGCCGGAGCAGTTGAATGTGCCACGGACATGACGTGGGGAAACACTTAGCAAAACTGGATGGTCTTCCTGGAGAAGTGGTTCTTGGTATGACCAACAAGATGGCACTACCTGCATCATCTCCAGCACCAAGCAAAGGATGACCAGCACCCAGCAGCGTGTGGAAGCCTCATAACCCTGCCTTCCAAGCCTTGCCAGCCTTTCTCTTGCATATGGTCCCACAATAAAAACAAAGGGGACCCTGGGAGGTTGGTGTGGACCATAAGCGTCGGTGAGGGGAGCCTGGTGGGCACAGGACCCCGGTCAGCTGCTGCTGGATGTTCCCCTGCATGTGACCCACATCGATGGGCTGAGCCCTTTGGCGCATGTCTGGGACCACGAGAGCCAGCGCACGTCCCGTAGGGTGGGACGGGGCAGAGCAGTCTGCAGGAGGTCGGCACGTGCACGTGGCTGGAAGGCTGACCTCAGCCGCAGCGTTGCTACAGACGTGTCCCAAAAATAGCCAGCTTTAGAAGCACGAAGTCTCCTCGTGCTATTACCCAACACGCAATACAAATATAGCGGCAGCAATCAGTCCAGCAAAACCACCGCCAGGAATTGTGTGAGTTACGGCAAACAGACCGACACCAGGGGATGAAGGCGGTGGGAGGGACTGCATCCCAGGGGCTGCTGGTTATATGGGAAAGGACCAGTCTGGCTTTGGAGGAACTTGGGGTGTTTTCAGAGCTATCCATAGCAAATAATGGCCAAAAAGCCCCCAGAGGTACAGTGTTTTATTGGCTCATGGGAGGAGAAATGGAGATGCTTTTATCAAAGACAGGAGCGTTTAGGAGAAACCCGGTTCCAGCGTGCAGGAAAGACTCGTGGGGGGAAAGTTCTTCCCCTGGAGATGCCTGGTAGACACTCAGTGGATGTCTTGTGCAGCCAGTAATGTAACAACTTGAGAGTCTCTAAAAAGCGCAGATAAGAGCCGGTCACTGCGGGGGGCTCTGGACACTGTCAGGGCGAGGAGTGAGTGGACTGTGCTGTGCTAACGAGGAGCTAATTGCTGCGCTCAAGATCCGTAGGCAACCGGCTGGCGTTGGACATCAATGAACAACGTGTTTATTTGGACATCCGAAAGGTCAGTTTTCTGAAACATGAAACAATCGCTGGCATGACCGCCTGGGACTGTAAATTTAGAATGGGAGGTGTTAGCAAAAGCTGGGACTCATTCAAGGACATCCCAGCAGTGCCCCAAAGCCATGATCTCATAGACCAAAATAACCCGCCCAGGGAAGAGGCTGTCGGCAGCGGTTTGGAGGTGTGACGGGGCGGGAGGATTGCTCACCCCAAGGAACGCTTCAGGTGGGACCTGGTGCAAGCCGGGGTGCAGGGAGGAAGGTGAGCAAGGAGCCAAGTGTCTGCTCTGCCTCACTGCCATAGAGAGGGTGGTGAGCCTTCGCCTCTTCCTCATCCTCCTTCTTTGCTTCAGCCATTCTGCTCCTTGCGCAGGGCAGGCAGAGGACATCTCCTGCATCTCCCACTGTGCTGAATGGGGTGTGCCAAACCCATCTGACCCAGGGGCTGGAGAAGCTGGCGCTGCCTGGAAGGGTGGGGATGAGGGAGGTCTGCAGAAACCTAAAGAACTGTTGGTTAAACTGTGCAGGTGGGAGAGGCGGAAGCCAAAGAAATCAATGAGCTGTTGCTGGCTAATGGCAGTGAGAAGCCTTTGAAAATATACATTAAGGATGACCAAATCAAGCCAAGCCCAATCTCAGCCTTATGCAATACAAGTGGAGTCAAACTGTAACAAGCAAAACCATAAGTATGCACCAGATGACTCCAGTCTGTGCTTGGGCTGGAACATAAAGACGCATTCACCCCTGTGGGGGCTAAAAATTTATGTCTGTGATGGAGAAGGCTGTGCAACTGCAGCCCAATGGGCCCGATGGACTTACACCTTTGAGCCAAGAATGAGCTGCTGGAAGAGCCCCTGACATGCTGACACTGACATTGAACAAGCCTTGGAAAGACAGGACAACACTGAACCCCTGGAGCTCTGCCAGGAGCCTGGGGCTGAAAGCAGAGGAGGGGGACAACAACCATGCATGCTGTCCACTCATAGTGGTCTCACAGGCTGAGAAATAACTGCACAATATGAGGCTCAGAGCATCCCGCTTGCTAAGAAAGGGCTGCAAGGTGACGTGATCATTTTTATAGGTCCTTGCACATAAAGACGTTTCCTGGTGGGGGAGACTTTCAGAAGCTTTGACAAATGTTTGCTACGGTCCACTGGCTGGAAGCCTCTTTCGGACAAATTCAGCCTCAAAACATACTGCGGTTTCCCACTCCTCAAGGGCCACCGGCCACTGGAGGAGATTTTTGGATGCAGGGAGGATTCGCTGCTGCCTGGAGCAGCACAACATCTTCCTGTGGCTGGGCTTTGGGCCAGCTTGTAGGGGAAATCATGGTGTGCATCCCATTCCTTCCCAGCCCTTGTGAGGAACCAGCTGGAGTGCTCATGGTGTGCTCAGCTTCTTGTTAAAATGGGTTTGTGACCCATGTCAGGGCCCCAGGCAACGAGGGCAGCACTGGAGTGGACCATGAGACCTGGATGGTGGTGAGCACTGGAAGTGATGCAGGAGGTGGATGTGGCAGTGAAGAGGAGTGGAGGATGCTATAGGGTAGAGACATAACCCACCAAACATGGTATGACAAGCAGCAGACAAGGCTAGGGACAATGGATGTGAGATGCGATGTGCTAATAGGATGCTGGGGAAGCCATCACCCAGAGAGGCTCCAGGATGGCAGCACGGACAGGATGAGGCTTTGGGTGCATCCTCCAGGATGCTCAGATGCTTGCTGCCACGTCCACCTGCCCAGAAGCATCCTTGCTGTCTCACCATGGCCTCTCCTCCTCTGCTCCATCCTGCAGCCCAACCTCAACATGCGGATTTGCTAAGTCTGCACATTGCTGTGACCAGGGCACAACTCACCCCCACCCCATAGGAACCCCTCCCTCCAGGAGCTCTGGGGATGGGGCGGGCTCTGGCCAGTCTCTAAAGAGTCTGTTTCAGTGCTAGAATAATGCCAGGCATTGTGCTTGGTGCCGTTTGCAGAGCTCGTGCTTTCGCCAGTCCTCAGAGCCTTTCATTTCTTTGGCACCAGTTCCATGGGTGGGAGGCGGAGAGGGCACGAAAGTAGATGCTGTGAGAAGGAGCCAAGAAGAAAGCACATCCTGAGCAGGATGAGGTGGGGTCAGTGCAATGCGCCTGAGCCCTGTAGGGCACTGCTTTGGGAAGCTCACAGCTTTGAGAAGGGGGCTGTAAGGAGCAGCTCCAGGCTTGGTCCTGAAGGACAGGATGTGGCCAGTCATGGTCCCAAACGCTGTGCCAGCCTGCAAGGACCTAGGACTGGCATACAGATGTAGCCGGGATGGGAGACCTTGGAGCCCACTGACCATGAGAACACGTGGTGGGGAAGGTCTCCTTTCTCCCAGCTACATCCCAGACTTCTTAGTGGGATTGGGAAAGGGTTCCTGGAGTGCTGGGGTGGTGGTGGTAGCATCCCTGCCAGCTTGCTTCTGTGGACACAGGTTCCCTCCTTGCACACGTCCCCAGTGCTGCTCTGGGCTGGGGGCACTGGGCTGGGAGTCCCCTCCAGCTCCCCAGGGCCGGGTGCCCACCCCACTGGGTCTCTCAGCCCTGTCCTCCTGCTCCTGGGCACTCAGTTCCCTGCTCCCACCAACTGCCAGCCTGGGGAGAGATGTCCACTGCCCGCTCTATCTCACCGTCTGGGAATGTCTCCTGAGACTTTGCCTGCATTTTCATGTCCTTATTTGCACCTCTTGAGGCTCATTCATGCCCTGTCTGCTCTCCTCCTGGGTGCATCTCCTTCCCTCTGCCAGGGATGGACTAGCCCTCAGGGTCCCTCCTGCTCCTGGACATCATTTGGTGGTTCTGGGGCCGGTGGTCAGCACCAGTGAGGAGGAATACTGCCTCCATGATAACAGCCATCCCAGAACCAGTGTCTGAACCCAGAGGGCGTTGAAAACACATCCTCCTCTCCTCATGCATTGCTCTCTGCCCAGCTGCAAGCTGGTCCTCCACACTCCCAGCTCGTGCCTGGCCCGTCTCATCCCCTTCTTTTGAGACTGCTTTTTGCTTTTGGTCTGTTTCTGAACAACAGCCAAAGCCAGCTGGGGACCTGTGCTTCCTGCAAGGTGTGGCTCTCATGTTCTTCCCCATCAGCTCGGGGTAATACTGCATCTGGGGGTAACACAGCACCTCAGGGTAATGCAGCACCTCGGGGCTCCTTGCACCCAGCCCTGGCTGCTGTGCCACATCTGGATTCCTCGCATACAAGCCCTGTCTCACGGGCCATGTCTGGCTGCCCAGCATATGATTCCTAGATAACAAGTCACTCCTGGATTTCCTACATGTGATTCTTGGATAACATGGCATATCTGGATTCCTTACATTCAATTCCTGGACAATATGGCACATATGCTCTTTAGCCAAGCCTGGAGCTGGAACAGGACTTTCTCTTTACAGTTTAAAGGATTTTTTTTTTCTGGAGAAGACGAAGCTTTGACCTGAATTGCTGGCTGCCTCACAAAATCTCCCTTCTACCTCGGCTTTGGCTGCTCTTGGCTGGGAGCCTGGCTCGAAAACAAAGATCCTATCTCCCCCCACCCCCTGGGCTTTGGGATTGCTGGCGGTGGACACACCGCCCCTCGCCAATCACTGCTTACAATAATATTTTTCTCTAGGATTGAGCTTGGAATAACTTTGTTTTGACATAATCTGAACTAATGTCTCCCCGGCAATGACAGTAAACACTCGACAATAGGTCACAGCGCAGCCCTGAAGCTCTGCAGAAGGGGCTGCAGCACTCGGACACACAGGGCAGGGTCTGGGCCACCGCTGCAGGGAAGGTCCCGGTGAGAGCACGGTGCCCTGAGACACTGGGCTGGAGCCCTTTCCCCTCACTTGATGGACGGAGATAGGAAATGCAGCAGAGGGCCATTGCTAATCAGTTCCTCAGGCACGAGGAGTTATTGTGTCTGCAGCGGTGGCAGCTTCAATTTAAATTCTGTCACCATGCTATTAATGGTCTTGGCGCTCGCTGCCATGAGAGCTCAGCCTGAGACCCAGGAGCTGATGGTTGTGCAGCCCCAAAAGGGCTTTGCTCTGTGCCTTGTGCCGGCTTTTCCCCAGTGCTGTCCCCCAAGCTGCCATGTCCATGGTGCCACATGCTGGCGTTGCCTCTGCACAGCCCATCAGGCCATGGTTTGCCCCTCTCCCACCTTCCCACAGGCAAGCGATACGGGTTTGCTTCAGGAACCAGCACAGTCTGTCCAAAGGATGAAGCCACTAAGGGGTCTTTTTCCTCCCTTTCCTGCAGATCTCAGCTTCCCCTCTGCTTCCCATCAGTATCTGCACCCTGTCCCATTGCGCACTGGGACAGTGCAGCTCCTGTGCAGCACCCATCCTGTGCAGCCTGTTGTTGTTTTGGATGGATGAAACCACACAGTTGATGTTGGGATGGGAAATGGGAGCTGTGGAACAGTAAACGGGAGACTTCTGAATGTCAATGGAGCAAGCTATGCATGACTTGAAGATGGATGGGTGTGCCTGATGGCTGGTACTGGGACAGGGAGAAAAGTCTGCTGAGCTGCGTGTGTTCTGCTCCTTGGGAAAGCAGAGCTCCTGGTGGGGCTGCAAAAGGGAAGGAGTTCTGTGCCAGGCACACCTCAGAGCCAGATTGCCATCAGCTGCTCCAAACGCAGAGGTTGGGCAGATGGAGAGCAACGTCCCTGCGTTGCAGGAAGGAACCCTGTGTGGATGAAGTGCCACCAAACATCTCGTCGGGCAGAGGGAAGGGGACAGGCAGGCAGGGACAGTCCCTGGCCCAGAGCAGGTGCTGATGTCCCCCTCCTTGAGAGGATGGTGGGCTCCCAAAACGCCCAGGACCTGTCTGGGTGGCCTTCTTCATCCCTCTCTCCTTTCCTTTCCTCTTTGTCATGTTACAGGAATCCTTTCATCCGTGTGTTTGTTTTTCTTTCCCTCTCCTTGCAGATGCTCAGTAATTCTTTGAACACATCAGACGGCTTTGTGTATCCCTGTACCCGAGCTGCTCTACGGATTCCCCCACCGAGGAAAACAGGCACCTCTGGAACATGCTGCACGCGGGCCTGAGGTCATGTCTGAAGGCAGCCTGGCAGCTGTGCGCCAGGACGTCTGCTCTGCACAGCCAGTGGGCAGCGAGCTCAGGGGGAGCGATGATGCACAGGGGAGGTGTGGAGAGATGGTGGGTGCCGGCACGAAGAGAGGCCCCTGAGCCTGATCCCTCAGAGAGCCACAGCCATGAGCTCTCCCAACGTCTCCATGTGGTGTGATGCCATGTCCTGCACTGTGCCCACCTCTTCCCTTCCTTGGGCCCTTGAGCACTGAGCCGACTGCTCAGGCCCTGAAGATGAGTGCTGCAAAACCACAGAGCTTGGAATGAGACCCCTCATGTGCAGCACAGAGCCATCAGCAATTGAGGGGGTGATGCTGCTGGACAATGCCACGTGGTGCAGCGGGAGCTGCTGCCCACCCACCTGCACTGCCCATCCATGCAGACCTCGAGAGGCCGCGAGCAGTGGTGTGGCACCGGGGAGCAGCTGGGTGGCAGCTCACGAGGTGGTGGGCAGCCTGGAGCATGCAGTCTGTGCCCATGCTCTGCACCTACAGGTACCGACTTGTGCAAGTCACCGAGGCTGGGAGAGGGTCACTCACCATGTGCAGCCTCCACCACTGTGTTTCTCCACTTCAGAGCAGCCCTGAGTACTTTCTTCACTGGCAAAGCTGACATCTGGAGAGACAGAGCAGCCTGCTGTGTTTTATGGCAGTGGCATTGCAGAGGCCGGGGTCAGGCAGAACTTTCCCAACTCCTGGGGGTGGAGGGAGCACTGCGTGTGGGCCTGGGGCTGCCATGCACCAGAGCTCAGCCACTGCAGCCCCATCCACTTCTCGTCCCATCGCCGCTCCCTCTGTTTCACAGTTTATCGCCCAACATGCAAGAGACGTTGCTCATGGATTGATCCTGCACTCTTCAACACCAGCTTAGAGCAGGATCCCATCTTGCATGCACACATACAGCATGTGGTGGCCCTTGAGTGCTGCCCTGGGGGCCCTGGTGAGGCAGGGAGGAACCAGGGGCTGGGAGGGACCCCAGGAGAGGGGCTGCACCCCAGTGCAAGTTGATGAGCTGAGCATGGACCTGGGGTGCAGGGGCGGCTGTGAGCACAGCTGGAGGGTCCCCACAGGAATGGTCAGGGATACTCACGTGCCTTGGGGCACATCTCCAGACTTTTGCATCTTTGGAAGGGAGAGCTACAGTGAGGAAGTAAAGGCAGCCTCATTGCTATCCAAAATGCTATTGCAAAACGTGTTTTTGGATAAATATTTACTCTGAAGGCATCCACTGTAGTTGTCTTCCATGTTCTTGGTGATGATATACAGAGACCTCCTCTCTGTCACGCTGAGCTGTTGTCATAGTCCTCAGCAGGTGACCAAGAGGAGATGAGGATAGAGCTGCTGGCCCTGTCCCCTCCCCACCACTCCCAGGGGTGGGATGCATTCACTTGGGCTGAGCAGAGCAGCCACCTCCCTGCCATGACAGCATGGACAGAGCAGGACCCCCAGCACACAAGTGACCCTTGTGCAGGCTAAGGCAGTCTCTGCTCATCTCGCCATGAGCAGCATCCAGCAGCTGCCTCTGCCCACATGCAAAGGAGCCCTGAGGACATGGATGGGGAGGGGGAGCAGAGCGAGGCAGCACAGAGGAACAATTGAAAAGAGGAAAAAGGAAATCCTCCTGGAGCTGTGAAAGTGTTTTCCCAGACTGTCTGGCCCGCTCCGATGACCTCATTCTCCGAGGTGATGTTAACTGGGCTGAGGCTGGGGAGCAGGCTGTGCAGCCTTGCAAGCCCCAGCACCACGTGGTGCCCACCCCTCCTGCCCAGCAGCTCTCCTGGGGCCCCCCCACCACAGCCCTCATTAAACCCAACCAAAGCTCCCCCTTCCAAAATGCCCACCTTTTGGTAGGGGCTATAACGAGGGCTAACGAGCCACAGATTTCCATGAGTTCATCTCAGCTGTTTATCCTGGAAAATTCCCTTTGCAAAATCAGTGCAATGCACTCAGATCTGGAGGGAGAGGAGAGCGTCTGAGTGCTGCGTGGAGCGCGTTCGAAGGGCTCTGCTCCTCCCCAGGCACTGATGTCCTCGTGACAGCAAGGTCCAGGGGACCAAGAACTGAGAAGCATGGTCTTGTGGATGTGAGACCCCGAGATGTTGTCGTCACCAGAGATAAGGAGCTCATGGGGTGGACGTCCTGTTCCCTGCACGGGCGCCAGGTTTCCAAGGGGTTGTCTCTTGGTGGGTCAATATTTTAACTGAGATAATGGAGGTCTGAGTAATAGGTCCCCTCCCAGATCCTCTTTCTCGACAGAGGTGTGGGCACCAAGGGAAGAATTTTCCACATTCTTGCCCGGAGGAATTTTCTGATTTCTTCTGTGGAGGGCGAGGATCCAGCGGAATTTCTCTCCTTGCACACATCTGCCTGAATTTTAAACATCCTTACAAGGTATCTCCAAAGGGCACTAGCTGTCTGTCAAATTTGCCTGAATTTGTTCCACTAATTAGGAAGGTATGAGGAGCACACACACATGCATGATTGCATTGGTCTTTCTTCCTTGCAAAAACCAAAGCAAAAGATAAGTACTCAAGATGGCTTTTATTTAGCAGAAAAATTAAGATATTGAGAAGCGCAGAATGGGCATTAAAGCTAGATCTCAAACGTGGACTCTTGTGTATCTCAACACTGACTGTGGGAATTACAGAGGGAAGAGGTTGAGTTATCCTTGATATCTTGGCCAATCTCCTTGAGAACTTACACCAAAAGATAGTTCCTGGTCTTGGTGGTAGCAGGGCAATATTGTCAGGTTTCTGATGTTCAAGTTGTGTAAGGTAATGGGCATAAATTTGGTTCATCCAAAAAACACAAATGCAGTAATGCTGCTCTGCCATTTGCTCCTGCTCAGCGATGCTCACCTGCAACCTGGTGCCCTGAGACAGTTGGGCAACCACATCACTGGCCATCCTGAACCCTCTGTGCTCTCATTGCAAGCCCAGGCAACATGAGGGCCAGAGAGCTGGCAGACCGTGTCTCCAGATGGATGAGCTCTTGTCTTACTGCCAAGCTCCAGCACCAGAAAAAAGCCACAGTATTTGCTAAGTGCAGTCTTCAGCTCTGTGCTCGAGTCCCTCAGACAGGGACTGAGCTGTGGTTTCCTCCAGAAAGTTGTGGCCACTCCTCAGGGAGCTGTGGGCAGCAGGCAATGGGCTGTGGTGTGACCTGGAGGCTCCTCAGTGGGAGAGGAAACGAATACCATGAACCAAACCCATGTCTTGGAGTGTGACCCAGCAGGAAAGGAGCCTGCCCATGGCTTTCATCTGCTCACCTTCCTCCGGACACTTTGACATGATGGTGAGCAGGATCCAGGAGACTGTGGGCTCCTCCACATTGCTCTTCCACTTTTCTCCTGCCTACTTAGCTGACATCAACCTTGCACTTCTTCTGGGATCCCCTGCCCCTTCCCTAACCACAAAGACTTCAGAGCTGAAACTCTGAAAGCACTGCCCTTGGGTCGTGATGACATTTCTTGATCACCCGCTCTAACCAACTCAGTTATTTTGGCATTCATCCTCCCCCATCAACACTGTAAGTCCATATGTAGAAAAACAGTCAGTTTTTCCCCTGAGTTTGGCCTCCAAGAGTTAAAGGAGTTCCTCGTACCATCAGTGTTTCTGATAAGCACACTCTAAAGTGCCAAATGTCATTTATTTGTAGCTCTCTTTAAAGATAAGAGAGGGCTCCCCATGCTATTGGAGGCTCCGTTCCACTCCCACGGTGTCCCTTCAGAATGGCTGCAGTACCACGTTTGTCTGAACTGCAGAAAGTCATCAGAATCCCCAACACTGGCATAGTGCTATGGGGTCTGAAATACCTCTAAGGAGCAGGGGCTGACAGTGGCATTTATTTGTGGTGGAGCCTCGTCAGCTTTTTCGCCAGGACAGACAATGGGAAGCCAAGCCAAGAAAGCCTCTTGGGAGACTCTGCCAGACATGAGCCACGCAGCTTTGGATGGGAGACCCGGCGTGCTCAAAGCAAGCGGCGAGACCACTGGCACGCTTGTGCGCCTGCCACGTCCGTAGGCGTGGAGCTGGAGGAGTGTAGCATCCACGCCTCGCACTGCCTGGGCAACCAGAAGCTTATCTGAGGATGAGCTTTGCAGCATTTCATTCACTTGTCTCCATGTTTTTTCCCCTGTGAGATATCTGCGTCTGCCTACACGGCCATTGGCGGCGTCAGACCAATCTTCACTTTTCAGCAATTGGAGGCACGTAGCTAGCCAGACATTTCCCTGTCCAGACTTTACTCTTCGCAGTTCTCTCTCACCTCCTGTGTGCCCCTTTGCAACTCCCCCTCACAGAACTGTTCTCGCCTTGAAAGGAAAGTTTGCTTGTCTTGGGTACAACGAAGCGAAGATCTGAAGCCAAGGAACAGATGCCATCTGGTCTGTTGACCCTTGTACTTGTTTTTATTGCCGGATCTCTTAACCATTTTTTTCGGCAGCCTTTCAGTTTTGTTATTTGAATACATTCTTCGGCATTTTTAATGTGGACAACACTGTTGTGATACCCAAATTATTCTCTGGAACTGCGCAGTCTCTTCCAGACCTGGAAGATATGAATCTGCCCCTGCTGATTTTCAAGATATCCTTGGTTGGAATGAAAGAGTGTTTTGTCCACGGGACTTGGTTCTGCTGCAACAGTTTTTTGTTTTCTGCCATTAGAATTAGCTCTATCATAAACATTTCCAGTTGTCTGACTTTCACGTAATTTTTTATTTCCTACTAGTTTTGCTGTTATTCCCTTTGCAAATGGCTTTATTTTGAAACTTCAAACACCTTTTCTTTTCAGGATTGCACATATTTTTCTTGTGGGATGACTTTAGTTGATGAGTTATGACTTTATCTTCATTTTTGAAACTACTTGAGAAGCAGCTGATGTTAATTGTTGAGTCTTAGTGATGTCATGGGATTGCATCTGGAACAGAGCTTTCAGTATGCTCTGTCTCAAACTGCATATTCTAATAGCAAAATCTTTGTCTTTGCTGTCCAAATTTATCTGAAAAGTCTCTTGCAGTACCGATGAGTCCATCTCTTCCTTAAGGATGTCACTGAAAGCATTGTTATTAGGCAGGAAAGTACTGACCTCTGCATCTGGTTTTGTGTTGTTTTGAGACATAACTTGAGATCCAGATTCTTTGCTAATAAAATCATCATCTCAAGCAGAATTTAGAGCTGGCATATTTTGTCCTAGCGCTTATGTTTTAATTTTCTCTATTTCTGAATAAACAAACCAGACCTGAATATGATATTTCTTCTTGTTCTTCTTCTTTTTTTTTTAGTTTATTTTTTGACCTACTTGAGCCAATAACTTTATATGGGCCCAGCCCACGCTGTTGCTCACCTCTATTGTCTAATCTAGATCTGAATTAATTGAGAACAGCCTTGCTTTCCCCTTATGAGCTACTGATGTTTTGTTATTGATGTTTTCTTCTCCTGCACCGGGACACCACTCCTTTCCCCTTCCCGTGACAGCTGGTTGCAAGGCAGCTGCAGGCCCTCCCCAGCTGGAGCAGGGCTGGTGTTCAGGGGATGCTCTGGAGGTGGTCCAGCTGCTGCAGCAGGCAGCACCGTGCACACACTGAAGGTCTCCCTTGGATGGTGGTTTGGTAGGAACCAACCTAGCCAGCATCACCTGGAGAACACCCAGCTAATGCCTACTCTGAGTCTGCATCTTCCCCCAGTCTGGGAAAGCCATGCCTGGCTGGAGGTCTTGTCCAGAGGGAGGGGGATGGTGGTGCAAGAGCTGCAGGAATGACGGTGGGGCGATGTTAGAGCAGAGAAGTGGGGACTCATCCTGGATAGAGGCACAGGAAGGCTTGGCCAAGCTGGAGGAGGCAGGGGCCTATGTCCTGTTCTCTTGGCCCTGGGACTTGACAGCCTGTTGGGGATGGTGAGACCTCCACTGCTGTGCCAGTCACTGGAGATGGGCTAGACACGGCTGGAGGTGAAGGAGAGGTGCTGGGACAGAAAAGGACTAGGACATATGTCTCCTTTGTGGTCACCCCACTCAACTCCTCACCTAGAGGTGACCACCTCCAGGAGAAATTACCTGAGATCTTCCTGGCTCCTTCTACACAGGAATCCCACATTAAGGACAGAGGCTGCACGACAGAAGGACCCCAAGCTCCCTAGGGATGGCCAACACTGACACCACAGTCCAACAAGACCAGGGGTGGGGGGCTGACCGTCCCCAGCCAGGCATGCCTCCATCTGCAGCATGCTTGCTGCTCACGTCCGTCGCTCCTGTCCACCCGCTCCAGGCAGCTGCCTGAGTGTCTCCAGATGTGCCGGCAGCCGATGAGCCAGATGTGCAGTGCTGCTGGGGACCCTGAGCAGCAGAGGGATGCTGTCAGCACCCCCCACCCTGTGCAGCCCCCCTGGCTGGGGGCTGGGGCACAGCCCGTGGGAACAGCCTCGACCCCTCTGCAGGGGCTGGGCAGGGCTGCGCCTGCCTCCAGATGTTCACCTGCCCCTGACCCACTGTTCCCTCACAGCAGGGCCTGTCTGGGTCACACCAGGGGCTGGCAGGCGTGGGGAGCGCTTGATGTTTGGCTCAGGGAGAGAGTTGGAAGGGGACAAGAGGGGTTGCTGCATAGCAGAGGGCTTGTCCTGGCTGCTGGATGCCCATGGCTTGCCAAGGGAAATGCAAGGTGCTGGGCTACGGCAGCCAGACCCCCATCCTGCTTTCCCATGATCCACCAAACCCATGGTCAAACCCTGGCGCCCCATCTGTCCATGTCTGATGAATGTGCTGGATGCTGGGGGAAGCTGAGGTACGGGGTGCCCCCTGATGGTGCCAGGCCATTGTCTTGCCTGCAGAGTGAGGGGTCAACCCTTGATCAAAGGCAGCATTAGGTCATGGTGGGGATGACCTTGGGGACACATCCAGACGAGTAATTTCCTATATGATGCCCCAGAGAGCCCAGGGACCACCAGGTTCCAGCCAAAGCCCCACACATCCCCCCAAAATATGGGGATCCTGTGAGCAGGGAGGGAAGACAGAGCAAATGCACAGGTGGAGCCAGTCCCTCTTCTCCTCCTTCCTTGTGCCCCAAGAGGAAATGGGGTGATGCATAGCCCCAGCCAGAAACCCCTCTCCATATCTCACATCCCTGGGATTTAGAGGTATTATCTGTACAAGAGAACCTTGGGGAATTGCAGCCTTAGAGACATGACTGCCTGGAAGAGGATGGGATGGGCAGAGCCTGTGAAAGGCTGTGCAGGAAGCTTTCCCTGCCCAGGAGTCTATCAGGAGCTGTTTCTGGATGAGTAATTCTCCAGCAGTGGCTGCCAGGATGAGATGGGATGGGAGGGATGGGATGGGACAGGACTGGATAGGATGAGATGGAGTGGGATGGGATGGGATGCCCAAAATGTTCTGAGCCCCACTGAGCCATTTCAGACGGAGAGAGTCACAAGTAAGTTTGAGGAGCTAGATGGTCTTTTATAAAAAGTAACACAACATAAGCAGTATACATTAAAATTACTGTCACTATTTTGCCAAATGCAGATCAAAAATTGAAGTAGCCTTGAAAAATGCCCCAGGATGCCCCCGTGCCCCATGACAGCACCAGAACACAATGGGTCTTGTGGGCAGCATCCCTTGCCATGACCCACACTAAGGACAAGCTGTCCCTCCGGAAGGTGCACGTCCTGAAACCTCCCACCTTGGTGCCTCGGCAGCCTTGGCTTTGCTGTTATTTGTGTCTGGGTCCCTTATCTCGCTGCCCCACCTCTGAGTGTGGTGTCCCTTGTGCCAAGGCCGTGGGCGAGTCGCAGCCCCGTGCCAGCCCCAGCACTGCTGCTCGGGGACAATTGGAGGAAGCTGTGCCCCTCAGCAAGCCCTGAGATCTCTTCTGGGAGTGACAAAGCTGGGGCCATGCTTGTTACCATGGCTATGGGTCAGGGACATATCGAAGGGCACGGCTACAAAGAGAGCACCCAGACAAACACACAGAGCCCAGGTGCTGCATGGTCCCCATGGTCCATCCTGCCTTGTTCTACCTGCTGTTGTGTCCCCAGGGTAAGGGCTGTCTCTTGGTGGTGCATGCTGTGGATGCCTGGAGGAGGCAGGAGGAGTTTAGCAGTGGAGGACAAGCTCCTTAAAGGACTGGAGACACGCAAGCGGCTGAGACTTTCCTAGGCAGTCAGGAGTTCCTAGAATTTGGCTCCTGGTGCCAGCGAGTGAGTCCTGGAGAGCATGGGCCAGCTTTCCTGGAAGGAGTCACTGGCCGTGGCACTGTCTGCTCCGTGCCAGCTCTTGTCTGGCCACAGACTGCCCTGGCGGGTACAGTCATGCTCCCTCTGCAACCCTGCTTCTCCCTGTGGGCAGGGCTGTGAGCACGGAAAGTCCAAGTGTTCCCAAAGCTAGCGCCCAGCTTTTCGTCCCAGCCCTATCCCTGTGGATGTGTGGCCAAGAACTGCTGTCATCACTGTCACCATCCCTGTCCCCAGCCCCCTGCTGCTGCTGGCCTCATGCCCAGGATGGAGAAGTTCCCAAGCGCCAATATGACCCATGACTGATAATGCCCATCGCTTACAGTCCTGTAGCTCCTTCCCATGTCATACAACTTCCTGTGCTCCCAGCAGCACCGTAATCCTCACAGCCCTCTTTGAGAGGGGTGAAGAAGGCGTTCTCTGCTGCTGGGGCCTCCTCATTACGTGAGACCAGTCCAGCCATACACTCAACAAACCAAGAGTGAATCCTCCATCCTGTTACCAACAATACCTCCAGTCTCATATGGACACCTGGATGGTGCCTGCTCCCCATTTCAGGCATCTCCAACTCTTCTGGATCGCTTCCAGCCCCTGGCACCACTCAGCCCCTCCATGCAGACATTAGTCTTGGTCTTGCTGGCAGGACATGGGAGCAAGCAGAACTAGGAGGGATCTGAGAGCACCCAGATGGGTAGCTGGTATCCAGGTTAGGGAGCAGCAGGACAGCAGGAGGGCCAGCTGGGGACAGCCTGTTCCTATCAGGGACCTTTGGCTTCCACTGCATGCCCATCACAGTAGCAGGAGGGGGATGTGGCCAAGGCTTGCTTCTTGAGAAGCTCTGGTGGAACTCCAGTCACTGGGTCCCTCTAGTGAGCAGAGGTCACACAGGAACTGTGTGCCTTCCTCCAAGTCATCCCCACCAGCATCGGATCAGCATTTGGCTGAACAGGAGACAGCCATGAGACGATGGGTAGCCTCCAGGACCTCAGAGAACTTTGTGGACATCTGTGCACAGCTCCATCATCAGTCTGTTCTTCCCAGGAGACGGTACATGGGGGACAAGAACCACCACACATGTGGCAAGTCCCATCCCCAGGATCCCATCTCCTTGAGCCCAAGAACCCAGCCTCTGTGACACCACAGGATCCTTTTGATCCTTTGATCCTCACGACAAGGCCATCCCTTGCTGCTGGCTTAGGGTGACATTCATAGCTCTTACAGCGTTGTTTCCTTGGTCAGCCCTGAGCACAGAGCCTTGCAGCATCACACCACACCTGCTTTCCTGTATTCCAGTTCTCAATGCCATCCATCCACTGGTCCCGTGAGTTCTCCTGGCCACGTGCTCCCCACTGTGCCTCTTGTTCTTGCTAACTCTGCCCCCAAAATGCACTGTGAGCAGCTCCACATGCTGCCCTCCCTGGCCCTCCAGCACAGCCCGTCCTCTCTATAAAGCCCAGACGATCCTGTGTCACTCGCCTCCTCCTCCAGACTCTCTAGTAATTACCTCGACTTATTAAAAAAGAAAAAAAAACAAAAAAAAACCCCAAGCTTTGTTTTTTTTTTAAAGGTGCCAAGTCGATCTGGTACAGTCTATCCCTGATAAACAGCTCTCCCTCGGGGCCTCTTGGGACCAGAAATAGCACAGGGCCTGGACCTGCTCAGAGCAAACATTCCTCCCCGCACACACACGTCTGCTTCCCCTGGCTGCTGTCTGTCCGTCCGTCTGTCCCTGGGAGCAGCAGGACATCAGGGGACCGGTGTCACCACTGCCTTCCTCTTGCAGGTCCCAGTGGCAGCAGTGTCCAGGGAGGGACATGAGTTCACTGCTTCTGTGGACACTGGGGCTGTCCCATGCCCCCTGTGCCCCCAGCTCTGCTTGCCCCTCAGAGGTGGAGCAGTGCCAGTGGTGGCATTCCCCTGTGGCAGTGATGTGTCCCCTCTAAGTCAGGTGAAGGGCAACCAAAGCATTGGTGCTTGGGTGCCTTTGGTCTCACAGAATCACAGAATGACAGACTGCCTGAGGTTGGCAGGGACCTCTGGAGGCCATTTCCGTGTCCCTAAACAGGACTCCCTTCCTGTTTCCATGTCCCTCTTGTACTGGGGAACCCATTACTGGACCCAGTGCTCCAGGTGCAGCCTCACTAGTGCTGAGCAGAGGGCAGTGATAGACTCATTAAGGTTGGAAAAGACCTCTAAGATCTCCAAGTCCAACCCCAGCCTATCCCACCATGCCCATAATCACATCCCTCAGCGCCACATCCCCACGGCTCTGGAACACTTCCAGGGACAATGACCCCACCCCTCCCCGGGCAGCCTGTGCCCATGCAGCACCACTCTTTCTGAGAACATATTTTTCCTAATATCCAACCTGAAGGATCACTTCCCTCAACCTTGCCTAATGCAGCCGAGGACAACATCAACCTTCTTTGCTCCAGGGCACATCGCTTGGCTTACAACACTTGCAGCACAGTTGCATGAAGACCTTCTGTGTTTCATGTAACAGATGATGCTCTCTGAATTCTTGGCCTGCTGGTCCTTCAAAGACACATGATTCTCCACGGTGATGGTCCCTTTGCCCTGGAGGGCTGCTGGCACCAAGCTGAGCGAGGGACACCAGTGACATCCAGGGCCTCCCCCCTCCCTGGGGATAGATGGTGCCCTCTTCTTCTAGAAGGACTCCTGAATGCAGCCACTCACCTAAAGCATCCCAGACATGGCTGTGAGAATAAGCACATGGAGAACCCAAGCACTGTCCATTGTGTCTTTGTGCACACTGCTGAGTGCTCCATTCCTGCTGGCTCAGGTCGTCCCAATGCTTCTTTCTCCATAACCAATAGGAGGTGGGCTCAGTGATCTTTGCGGGTCCCTTCCAACTCAGGATACTGTAGGATTCCACGATTTTTGTGGTTCTTCCCAAAGCTTTCATCCAGCCTCCCCTGTGAAGGGCACACAGATGAAGTAAGCACAGCTCTTACTCAGAGCCTTCCCACTTCTGTTCCAGCTCTCTGTGTCACCGTACATTCACAGCCCGCCTGCCAGACCCTCAGGTTGCCTCCTGGGAAAGAGCCCCCCAGCCCTAACAATGAGTTTACAGCTGTAGGATCAGAGCCCCCAGTCCCACTGGAGCATCCAGATCTACACGTTGGAAACGGGATTTGCTTCTCCCTCTGCAGCCCGTGCCATCTGCTGATGATATTAAATCATGTTTTTCATCCATTAATCACTAATGACACTAATCACATTGTTTGCATCCACAGCAGTGTTAAACAGTGGAGAAGTGCAGGAACTCTCTGAAAACAAACGTTTTAAGTGATGGGCCTCTCCTCAGCCACTTCTGAGAGCTGACTCTCGGCCAGCATTCAATTACATTTCACGTATGCCATGTGGCTTTCATAGTGTTTAGTCTCTAATGGAAATCCAGAGCAGTATTGAATTACCTGTCCCACAACAGCGTGCTACATCAACATGACTGCTGCGGCTGGAATTACATCAGAGAGCTGTCATGTTTGCTGGACACGGTCCCTTGCCTGGACATTTGTGGCAGCTGTTGTGCTCTCAGCCGTCCTCTATGTCCCACGAAACATAGACCCTTTGCCCATGACTGGGGTCAGCTGGGCTGCTGGGCTTCTGGATGTGTTGGTAAGAAATGGAGATATCTGGTTGTGGTGGCTTTGCCAGCAAACCCACAGTGTGGTTGGATGGTGTTGTGGATGCTCTGGCTCACAGCAGGGCCATCTCCAGTATTGTCTTGGGATGGCTGTGGCTTTGTCTTACCTGAGGCTTGGGAACCTGCAGAAATGGAGATCCCATGGTATTCTACCGGAGAAGCTGGCAGCCTGTGGCTTGGAAAGGTATGCTCTTTGCTGGGTCAAAAAACTGCCTGGAGGGCTGGGCACAGAGAGCGGTGGTGAACAGTGTTCCCCAGGAGCTGGTTTTGGGGCCAGCTACGTTTAATATTTCTATTGATGATCTGGATGAGGGGAATTGAGCACACCTGCAGTAAATTTGCAAATGACACCAAGCTGGGAGGAAGTGTTGATCTGCTTGAGGGTAGGAAGGCCCTGCAGAGGGACCTGGACAGGCTGCTCAGTGGGCTGAGGCCAATGGGATGAGCTTCAACAAGACCAAGTGCCGGGTCCTGCACTTGGGTCACAGCAGCCCCACACAGCACTATGGGCTTGGGGCAGGGTGGCTGGAAGCTGCACAGAGGAAAAGGTTGTGGAGGTGTGAGGTGTGAGCTGGCAACTGGCTGACCATGAGCCAGCAGCGTGCCCAGGTGGCCAAGAAGGCCAACGGCATCCTGGCTTGTGTCAGCAATAGTGCAGCCAGCAGAGCAGGAGCTGACCGTCCCTCTGTACCGGCCCTGGTGAGGCCGCACCTCAGTGCTGTGTTCAGTGCTGGGCCCCTCACTGCAAGAAAGACACAAAGGCCCTGGAGCGTGTCCAGAGAAGAGAACAGAGCTGTGAGGGGTCAGGAGCACACGTCTGATGGGGAGCGGCTGAGGGAGCTGGGATGGGTCAGTGTGGAGCAGAGGAGGCTCAGGGGAGACCTCCCTGCTCCCTACAACTGCCTGAAAGGAGGTGGTGATGAGGGGGAGTCGGCCTCTGCTCCCAGGTAACAGCGATAGGATGAGAGGTGATGGCCTTAAGTTGCACCAGGGGAGGCTTGGATATTAGGAAACATTTCTTAGAAAGAGCAGCGATGTACTAGCACAGGCTGCCCGGGGAGGTGGTGGGGTCACTGTCCCTGGAGGTCTTCCAGAACCGTGGAGATGTGGCACTGAGGGATGTGGTCAGTGGCCAGTACTGATGGTAGATGAACAGTTGGACTAGATGACTTTAGATGTCTTTTCCAACCTTAATGATTCTATAGTTCTGTGTTTCTGTAATTCACATCAAAGCACTGCTGATGCTCGGCACTGCTCTCCCTTACCAAGGCTGAGGTCTGAACCCACCTGGGACTATCAGGTCCCAACATCTCTCACAGCTGCATCCAAATCCTGGTACCAGCACAGCGCTGGCTTCCCCCCAGAAATCCATCACATCTCAAGATTCGGTCCTGTTCGGATTCAGAATGAACCCAGGACACAACACTCTCAGCAGACTTTTCCTGGGGCGGCGGGTTGGATCCCACACTGCCCTGCCGCCCAGGCGCAGGGAATTCCTGGGAACGCTGACTACATGCTACTCCTCTTGCCGCTCTGTCCGGCAGCCAAAGCCCAGGCAGCCATGGGGCCGAGGTTCTCATGGAGCCCTGGGGCTGCTGGGCTCCTGCCCGTGCCCCAGGCAGCTGCTCAGGAGCTGGGGGTGGTGAAGCATGGCCAGGCAGCAGGTCTGGCAGTTTCTTGGCAGAATTTGCCTGCAATCAAACCGTCTCCACAAAACATTGCAATGAGCCAGCACATTCCAATGGGGAAATGTCTTGTCTAAATGTTTCTGACCAACTCTCGTGCGGCGGCTTTCTCACTTTTCCTCCTGGCTGTGTTTCTGAAGGAAAAAGCTCTTCAAATGCATGGCCCTGGCTGGCGATGCTGCAGGTGGGACCATGCTGTCCCAGCCCCAATATGGGCTCTGCCATGTCCTGGAAGAGCCCCAGCAGTGCCAGGCTGCCCAAGGAGCCCACAGTGGATGGGAGAGGAGCATAGTATGGGCATCTCACGTCTTGGCCAGCCCCACCAGCCCGTACAACCAAAGCCTGAGGAGCCCCAAGGTTGTGCTTGGAGTGGATGCACAACTGGAGCCAGCTGGGATGGTGCTCAGCAGCAGATGAGACCCAGCCTTGAGCTGGATGTGTGGAGGACAAGTTGCCTTGGGACATGACTCAGGTCTTGGTGCTGGGGTCTTTGGTGGAGGTTTAGGGTTAGGGTTAACTCCTCTATGTCCATATTGAGGAGTTTAGGGTTTCCTTCTCATCTGAGGACATCGAACAGTCCTCAAGATGCTGCTGCCTCTTTGGGGATATCCCTCACCCCTGTTTTCACTCCTGGCATGGGCAGTTGATCAGAACAGGGAGTCACGCTGACCTGACTGGTGAGCAGGGCACCACTAGGAGATCCTCCAAGACCTTCAGCACTGCTGTCATAGAGGAGCTGTCTGTGCCATGGGGCGTGTGTCCAGCAGCACTGGGATGCTTGTATGTGCCACTGTGTCCTTACATGATGAAGCAAGTGAGTGCAGGAGCAACGCTGAGCTGGAGAATCACACACACTCATGGCATTCACATGCCATCCTCCTTCCAGAGACATTTCTGGGGCTCAAAATATCTATCCCCATGCAGCCGTGCAGGGGATGCTATGCCGAGAATGGTGTCTCCAGCTCCTGCCCCCAACTAAGCCGACCCCGACCGGGATGTGTGAGGGGGGAAGCAGTCCCCGTCACCCCCTGTGCTGGCTGCTGATGAGGTGCAATGTGCTGGGGGCCGGCGGCTGCAGCGCAACCTCTTCCTCCGCAGTGCCCTTCCTGCTTGCGGCCCGAGCAAAAACACCTGGAGCCAATTTCCAGCCCCAGAAAAAAGAAAGAAAAAGCGAAGCATTCCGAGCTGCACTTGTAAACAAGCGCAGCGGTTGGGCTGTTTTCTTTTCCTCGGGAAGGAGGAAAGGGACACACGCAGGACGGTCTGGGGATGTTTGGCATGAGATGAAGCGCAGGGGGCTGCGAGCACGGCACAGCCATGCCCGGCTTGGTGGGATTCAAGGGACTTGGACATAAAGGGTTGGCCTGGGAACAGAGCTGTAGAGTACAGTAGAGACCACCAATGGAATTAGGAGAGCTAATGGGGATGTTGCATGATGTGTGTCTTCTGTGCCTGTTCCAGGTGGCACTAGGACAGTGAGTGGGGAGCAGACCTTGCAGGGAGTGCAGGATCCCAGCCAGCACAGCCCAGCCCAGTGAGCCTGGGGACAGGCACTGGGGACGCACAGAAAATGCTCAAGGAACAGAGTGCTGCACTTGTATAAAGTCATGAGCAATGGTGAAAGCAGCAGAACGTGGGAGGGAGGCTGATACAGAGCAGCTTCAGGGAAAGCAAGGGATGGAGAGAGTCTGGCAGTCAGCATCCCGCTTTTATTCCCAGTTAAATAACAGAGCACATCGTACGAGAGCAAGTCATTAAGTGTCAAGAGCCAGATTTCAGCAGAGCTCAGTGCCAGGTTTCCCAGCGCTCGGCTCTCCAGAAAGCCAGCTCTCCTCAGAGCTGCCGCCGTGGCCAGGCACACCATGGGGCTCAGTGGCTCCCGGGGGGCATTTGGGATGGGCTAATGGGACCCAACTGGGCCAGTCCTGCTTTAGAGCCTCACAGCATGTCACTACTGGGATGTACGGCGTGCCCAGCGACAGTACCTCGCAGCCCAGTGACCAGTGCCATCTCAGCCTCGGGTCGGACTGGCCGGGGCTTTCCAAGCTGGAGAGTAACACACTGTGGGCTGTCGGCTTCCTGTGGGAATTTCTAAGTGAATAATCACTGTGAACATTGTGAAAAGCATTTTAATAGTCAGAGAATACCATCTGGATGCGCACAAACAAAGGAGGTATAAATCCACCACTGACAGCAAGCTGAACTCACTGCTTTTATAAGCAAAAATACTTGCAAATTGTTTCCCAAATTACTTAAGCAAGTCTTTCCTCTAATGAAATGCCGAAAGGATCCTACCAGAGACGAACAGCACAAACTGAGCACAACTGAGACATTACGAAGAGGAATTAAAATATGAGCGGGATGTAATCAAATTACATCTCCTTCGTATGAATGCAGCTCTGTGTTTATAGATAACAGGAATCCCAAACACTTCTGTAATGGAAGGAATAAATTCGGAGATGAGCTGAGAACTGGCAGAAAGAGCAGTTCTGCCACTCCTGAGGTGATCCCAGACCCCTCGCCAGATCCTGGCCGATGGTGCTGAAACCTCTGCTCATTTTGGCTCTTCTTGATCCAGCTCTTGCAGCCATGGGGAGGGTCCTCCAATGGAGGAGAACTTTGTGCTGGGGATGAGAGGCCCCACAGCTCTTGTACCATGGTGTTTGCCAGGAGGCATGCCCATGTCTCTCCGCTCAGTGGAGAAGTCATGGTTCAAAAGCCAGCAGCCCCAGCCACTCCCCAGCTCTCCAGCACCAGCACAGGGCATGCTGTTGCTCAATGGCCTCCCCACCTTTGCAGCCTGTGCCAGGATTTTCCACCTTCCCCTGAGGCCTGGAGACCTTTGCAGGTTTCTAGCAATATGGTTTACATTTCTCCTTGGAAAAACCAGTTAGCTGTAAGTGCATATTGTTCATCCTGTGGACTGCAGTGCAGCCTGAGCGTTGGCCTGAGACCACGCTCTGTCTCTTTGGACACATCCGAAGGATTCCAGATGCAGGAATGAAGTGTTTGCCCAGACATGCTGTGAGGGCAGGCTGCCCCACAGCAGTCCAGCTGCCAGCCTGAGGGTACTGGTGTCCTCAGCTGGCCCCCACAACATCACAGTGGTGGTCAGCAATGTGGCCACCAGCCAAACTCCTGCTTGGATAAATGGGACAGGTGGTGCCACCTGCAGTGTGGCATCAGAGAAGTTGCCTATTCTCTTGCAGCCACTTTGCTAACATGTCCCTAAACCTCCCCAAGCCAGAAAAAGCATTAGTCACCCTTACAAAGCCAGGATGAGCAGACAGAAATAACACGTGCATTTGTCTAGAGCACATCCATGCCAGGCAAAATATTGTGGCCAGAACTGTTCCATGATTGTTCTGGAGAATGGGCAGAAGAGCTGGCTTGGCTGCTGTGCAGGGCAGGGCCCGCAGCAGACCATGCTTGTGACCTCCAGATCTGACACAGGACCTTCTCAGTTCTGCAAATACTGACCTGAAAGAAGGGCTGAAGAAGTGGTTTGGATCCCAGGAGTATGATGAGTTGAAGAAGGATCTGGAGAGGCAGTGTTCACCAAGTTACAGACTGCTTGTGGTTGGCAGAGACATTTGGGTCCATCTGGTCCAACCGTGCTCCAGCAAGGACACCCAGAGGACACTGTCCAGAAGCACATCTCCCACTAGTTCCAGAGTGGGGGTCCAGACACTGCTTGCAGTTCTCAGCCACCAAAGACTGTCTTGGTTGGCTGAACATAGACAACCATGGTGAACATTTTGGAGGGACTGCAGCGTGGGTCCTCCTCCAGTGCACCCCTCCTCGATTCTGCACATGATATTGCCAGGGGAGGTTCAGGTTGGATATTAGGAAAAGTTTCTTCTCAGAAGGAGTAGTGATGCAGTGGCACAGGCTGCCCAGGGAGGTGGTAGAGTCACCATCCCTGGAGGTGTTCCAGAACAGTGGGGATGTGGCACTGAGGGACATGGTCAGTGGGCATGGTGGAGGCAGGTTGAGGCTGCACTTGGTGATCATAATGGCCTTTTCCAACCTTAATGATTCTATGATTCTAGCCTCTCCCTGGTGTTCCAGGGGACACTCCTGCCCCTATAACATCACCTGTCTGCCTGTTTCAGCATCACCCTGGAGCAGCAAGGAACCTGGAAGTGGGATGAGCCTGGATGCCAGCTGAGGAGGGGAGAGGATGAAGGAAAGTCTGAAGGTGGCATGTGAAAAAGGAGAACAGCAAGGATGCGACCAGGCGCTGATGACGGGGATGGCTGCAGAGTGCATCACAGCAACGTGCACACACAGAGTAAGGGCCAGGCTGAAGTCAAACATAGGGAACATTTCTACCAGACGGGACAATTACACACTGGAGCTGCTTGCCAGTGAGGCCCCATCACGAGTGGAACATATCCCATAAGATACTTCTAAGTTTAGAGTAAAGGAGCCCTCTCCAATAGCAGAGGATGAGAGATGGAGAGCTAAAGCCCACGCGTCACCGCCAAACCACACTCCCTGGAGAAACACACACGAATGGCTCTTGCAACACTTGCGTTACGGCTGAGACACACATTCCAGTCGAAACCCCTATTTTCAATTGTTTATACATTGCTCAAAAAATATCCTTTTGGACTGAATTTGTTCATGCTTGATCTCAGCCCAAAAAAACGAAGAATTATTTGGGGATGGTTTTAACAAAATCCGTTCAGCTGTTTCTGTGTTATGTAAGCATCAGAATAAATATGTTTTCCTCTGTTCAAACATTTTTCTCATCCTCGCTAGCTGTCAGAGAACTCAAAATCAGCTTCATGATTTGGAAGTGTTGTACTCGGCCCATGCCTGGCTCTCAGGGAGGGACCAGCCTGATCATCAGTCAGATGAGACCTCCATAGGGAGTGAGGAATCCAAAAGGACTGCAGCTCTTCTGTGCGGTGCTCGGCATCTGGAAGGGTGATATCCCAGGGAAGGGGAGCACAAATTACAGCTGGGCACTTTCTGAGAGTGCTCAGTGAGAAAGGGTCAGCCAGTGCAAACTGAGGGTTAAATTAAAAGATGTGGAACGAGGAGGTGGAAAAGAGCTGTAACTATTCATGCAAGGAGAAGGCAAACACTGTGCCATTGTACAGACTCTACAGAAAAAGAAGACCCTTGGGGCAGTGGTCTAGCAGGGGCTGTGTGCATCTCACTGCTAACCCAGCAGCTCCAAGAGGTTGCTCTGGAGTTGCTCTCTGTTGTTTTTTTTTTTGGTGTGGTGTACCAAACTACCACTGGGTAGCTGGCTGAGTTTTGAGAAGAGAAGAGAAGGAGAAGAGCTCCCAGAATTGGGAAGACTTTCACTCCAGTATTGTGCCCAGGTGCAGAAAGGTGTACGAGGACAGACATTGCAGAAGGGATCCCAGTCCTTGGTGAGGTAGGTGGGAAAGCTCAGCCCTTGGTGAGGTGGAGAAAGAGATGGGGAAGGCTTTGTGCAGCATCTTTGGGGTGGCACAGAGCCATTGAAAGTAGATATTAAAATATCCTTGAAATATGACTGTCAGGTATAAACCAAGTCATCGTAGAGGTCATGACCTTACCCGTCAGATCCACGGCTTGTGGGGCCTCCTCTTGGATGGAGAGGCAACACTCATCCCCATGAGGTGCCCCATAGGTGTGAGTGTCTGCGAGATATTTGGGTGCTCACCTCTAACCAGTTTGGAGAAGAGTTAAATACCTGAGTGCCTGGGATGTTGCTCCTGATCCATCACCTACAGACACCAAATGAAGCCTGTCCAAATGCTGATTCTTAACTACGGGGCATTTGTTCAAGGAATGACATTCAAGTAACTACAGACAAAGTGCTATAGCAACGAAAACTGAGCTGCCAGTAAGAGAGACTCCAACACAGAGTCAATATTTTGTGGAGAAACCATGGGAAAAATGAGAAGGATCGTTCCGAGCTGGAGACTGCAAATTTTCAAGAGAATCAGGAAGCTGATAAATATGCCCTGAGCACAAAAGCAATTAAATTAAAGTCTTTCAGCTGAATGTAGAGGCTGCCTGAGCATCTGTACAAGCCACTAAGGACTCACAAAAATTGGGTGAAGAAAGAGAGCGGGAACAATCATCACTTTAATTCTGTCAGGAGGGAAAAAGCTGTGAAATGGGCAGGCAAAGGGAGAAAAAGATATCAGGGGAAATCCAGAAACATCTTCACTCTGTTTCAATATCTGACTGAAGTCCCCAAGCTAGAGACTAGAGGAGTGGGGAAAGGCACCAATAGTCAAAATGAGACCTCGGTGTCTCCAAGGGGAGACCACAAACCTCCTGGAGCCAGTACGAGCCTGAGATCTGTCCTTGGTGCAGAGGCATCACTTGAACCATAAGAGCTGATCCCCTTTCCAGCAGTTTTCACTGGAGAATCATGCCAATGGCTTCAGCACTAGAATAGGACATATGGACAGCTCCAGATTTGCTTTAGGGCAGAAAGGGCACCTGGACAACCAACTAATTCCTTTTGGCAGTTTAGCATACCTTAGATGACTTTGCACTGAAAAGTGCTTCCATGCCCGTCCCATGAACAGGCAGAAGTAAGTCCTTAACCCATCCCAGATGTTTGCAAAGCAGACATATGTATTTGCACTGAGCTAGCAGAAGACGAAGTGTTGGAACAAAATGATACTTTAAAAAAGAAAACGCCAGATCCACATGGTAGAGCTTAGACTGCTCAGGGAGACGAAGAATGTAGCAGCTGCTCTGTCAACTGAATTAGACAATTTAACATTAAAGCTACTGCTTTCCAGAAGTCTGGAGTACAGCAAAAATATCGGTCTGCAAAAACATCAACAGCAATCATACTGGGAATAGTCCAAAAGCTCTTTGATTCTGAGAAATGCACTGGAAGGAAGCAACCGTTGGTCCAGTCTGAGGGACCTCAACAAGCTGGACAACCTGGCCAGCAGGATCTTCATGATGCTCAGCAGAGACAAACACCACGTCCTGCACCTTGGGTGGGACAATCCTGTGTGTGGGGACCAGTGGCTGGATGCAATTCGCCTGCGGCAAAGGACCTGGGGGTCCAGCTGGACACGTTGACCGTGAATCAGCAGTATGCCTTAGCAGTGATGAGAGCCAACTGCAAAGTGTGCTGAGTTAGCAAGAGCACAGTCAGCATCTGGATGGAAGCTGTGTGAGCGGCAGCTGAGGGAGCTGCGGTCATTCAGCCTGCATCAGGAAGGTCAAAAGGGGAATCTGATTGCATCTTTCTGCTCCTAAATAGGAGCTGTAGAGAAGATGGAGCTACACTCAGACGTGAACAATAAAGAGAAACCAGAAAACAAGTAGAAGGTGCAAGCAAGGAAGGTATCAGAAGACACAAGGAAAAAGCATGCTGTGCATCCATGGCATGGGGATCAGATCAGGTGTCTCATGGACAAGGCCCTGAGCAAAAAGGTTTGGCTTTGGAGTTAACTCTGCTCTGAGCATGCCTAAGACTGTAGACTTTGGATGTTTCTCTCAAACTAAGTTATTCTTCTTTTTTTTTTTTTTTTTTAATAAAGATCAAGGAAAATTGCATTTCTCAACTTATAACATGGACTTGATCAGGCTGGTAGAGACGTGGCTGGAGAAAGACTGCTGCTTAATGCATGGAGCCATGTCCCAGCAGAGGCAGTGGGTGTCAGGCATGAGCACTGAGATGTTTCCACAGGTGCACAGTTTGGCTCTGCTCTGCCCAAGAGTTGTGGTGGATCCTAAGTAGGTTTCTCTAGAGTCGCCAGGGGACACCTTCACCCTCCTTCCTCTGCTCAGTAATTTTCCTTATCTCAGGCTGCCACACCAACACTTTTCCACCGCCCCCCTGGAGAAGAACTGATGCCACTCTGAGCAGCCATTGCTGCATCTGAGCTGTTGGTTGATCTGTGCAGGACAAGTTAGAAAAACCCCCACTCTCCCTCCGTGGCTGGGATGGCTCAAGATCTTTGCACACATCTCACACATCAACTATTGCTGGCCTTATCTCCAGGATCGAGACCATGTTTTTCTCGTCATTCCAGGAAGGACATGTCTTAATGGGCCCAGAACTGGAAACAGCTCCTCTTTCTCCCCATGCTTCCCACATATTTTTCTCTTGGGGAGTTGTTTACCGCAGTCATGCAAGCACAGAAAAGTGTCAGGATATGAGCAGAGTCCTGGCTGCGGGGCTCCCACCTCCTCACCACCCATCTCTGCATCCAACATGCTGACACACTGCACCAGGCTGGAGCTGCATGAGTGAGCAGGGAGACAGAAGGAGATGTCCCATGTCCTTGCTCAGAGAGGAGAGCCCTGGTCTTGGCAGAGGAAGAAATGAATGTTAACTGGCCATAAATGTGAAAAAGGAAGTCCATAATCCTCTTCTGTCCTGCAGGTTTTCCCTGGGGAAGGTGCTCAGGCAAGTGCAGGTGGCACTGGCAAAGATTCCCCACTGGTGTGGGGCTCGGAATCCCTCCAGTTCCGTGGTCTCATGAGCATGGCACTATACTGGCTGTGATCAAAGATGCACAGAAAGCCAAGGTTAGGCTGAGCCCTGCCTCAGCCTCAGAGCAACCAGAGGTGGCCTCACTGGTGCTGATGAAGGGATGGATGCCCTTGCTGTACTCCCATATCCCTCTGCAGCCCAGGTGGTGGTTGTCTCTCTTGCAAGAGAGAGCAGTGCTGGGCGGTGCTCAGCCAGAGCACCACCACAACCCACCTGGGCTGCACCTTTCTGCCTGCAGACCTGCTGCCTGGGTGCCTGGTGCCTGTCCCAGCCCATGGGGTGGCACAGCGTCCCAGCTGCAGAGGGAACATCATCCCTCTGGACACATTTCCCATCTATGTACGCCCAGAGTCAAATCCCCTCTCAGCTCTGCAGTGCTCTCCAAATCATTTGCCTTCGGGCATCCGCCCTGGGTGTGGTGTGTGCAGGAGGGGCCAGCATCATCCCCACTGCCTACATCCTGCCCAAGCAGTACTATTTCCACACCCACAAACTGCTTTCAGCCTTCCTGGGCTTGGTGGGTCTGCACCCACTACCATGTTCAAAGCCAGCTTTCTCTGCAGCCCAGAGCAGCACAATGGCCACTAGCTCCGCTTGGCCTGCAGAGGGACTGGGGCACCATCCCAGTTTCCAGAGTTGCCTCACATCCACCTGGAGCTGGAGTGGACATGGATGGGGAGGGGTGGGTCAGCCCCTGGGGTGCTCTCTGCCTGTGATGTTCTGGTTTTATGGGCTGCATCTGCAGGGTCGGCATCTCCTTGCAGAGCTGGAAGCAGCTGCTCGCAGATGTCTGGGCTCAGGGATCATCGGCCTGGAAGCTTTTTGGGGGGTCCCCTGGCTTCCCAAAGGCTTGATGGAGGCCAACAGGGATGCTGGCAATCAAAAGACTCAGCACAGTGGGGTGATGCTCACGGGGCAGATGAAGGGAAGGGCAGTGGGTGATGACCCTGTGACTGTTCCTTGGTCCCAGAGCCCAAGGAGTTCTGGGTGAAAGGGTGACCCTAACCTATGGGTCTCACATCCCTGGTCCTATACCGTGGAGGTGACCAGGGCTTGGAGGACGCTTGAGAGAAGGCCAGAACTTTTGGCAGCCCTTCTGCAGCCAGAACAATGGCTGACATCATGTTTTATTTAAGAGGGAGAAGGAAAAAAATTGCGACCAGAAGGACCACGGCCCTGTAGCCCTGGGAGAGACAGTTTATTTTTCTTGCCTGCTGGTTCCTTTCGCGCTCCCCCCGGCCCTGGCCGTGGCACAGCACATTCCTTTGCTGTGATCTCCTCCCTCCCATGCAACAGCACATTCCTCCTGCGCTGGCTGCTCCCTTCTGCCGTGACCGTTGTCCTAGCCCTGCTCTGGCTACTCTGGCATGGATGAAATAGAGGGGACAGCAGCCACCTCTCCTGGGTGCCTTTGTGCAGCTGGAGGCTCTTTCTGCCCTTGCTGGAGCCACTGTGCCTATGACCATGCATGGTCCTGCTGGTGGTCCAGGTCCTGCACCATGCATACAGGTGTTGGTCTCTGTGCTGGCCTCTCCAGCCCTGGAGAGATGAATGAACAGATGGGCTGAGCCTCACCGCCAGCATGGTCTCCTGCACTGCTGGGGATAATGGTGCTGTCTCCCAGAGGTACACTGGTCTGTGGGGAGAGACAGCACTGGACAACTCCCAGGTGAGGATCCCCATACACTCCAGTCCCACAAGTGGCAGGAGGGCAGCTGGGGAGCACAGGGTACCAGGCACTGCTCTCTGCCTCTCCACATTGAGTGGAGTGAGACCAGCCCAGGCTTGGGGTCATCCCTTGGATCCCAAACAGGCGAGAGCACAGAAGGGCGCCTGCCAAGTCACGCGAGCGGCAGGGAGATGAGCTAACGCCTTGCAGGGAGGAGTTCATTGGGCTGTCAGCAGCTCCTGGAACAGAGAGCTGGGGCCACCCTGACAGGCAGGTCACCCATGAGGGTCTGGCCACACTAGGGTCCCACCATGGACCACCCAGGGGCTGTGGTCCCCTCCTGGCCAGCACGGGGTCAGGAAGGCTGGGCTGTGGGTGCTGGTACCTTGAGCATCCAGTGTGCCCACCCACGTGGTTCCTGTGGACAGCATGCTGCTGTGTCCCTGTCCTCTCCTGACACACTGCTGGGAGCCTACACAAGCCTGGCTATTTGTCTATAGTGTTTTCCCCATGCAATCAGGAAAAATGAGATGTCTTCTCCTAGGGTATGGTCGTATAATCTCTACAAAGCCCCTTTTCATGACATGTCCCTCCATCCAGCCCAAGCCTAGAGACAACCAGCGATATCTCCCTGCAGCCCAGTGTCTGAGAGGTGGGAAAGTCCTTCACTCCTGCTATTTTTCACCCATACCATCTCTGTCTTGCTCCTAGTGATGCTGAGGAATGCACAGCAAAGAGCTGGGGGGCTGTGGCACAGGGTTTTGGAGCCCATCACAAGGCTGTGGGGTCTGGGCTGGACCACGAGAGGCTGAATGGGGCCATATTTGTCCCATCTTCTGCCAGGCTAGGCTAAACCAGGGTTAACCAGCATGACAGTTGGGAGCTGCCACATGCCAAGAATGTTTCCAGGCTGGGGAAGGGCTGGACATGAATCACCCACTGCCTCTGCCAGACGCGGCGCGCAGCCTGGGCTCTGCTCTGCCACGTCCTGCAGCCAGCTGGGGACACCTGTGCAGGATGGGGGGACCCTCCCTCCAACCCATTGCCATCACTTGCCCTGGTGGATCCATCTCAGTTCAATGGCTCCTGGGGAGCCCCATTTGGATGCAGAACCCAGCGCCCACTTCTGGTTTGGTTGCTGCCAATGGAGGAAGACCACGTGTGTACATATTTTGCAGCCCTAAGTCAGGCAAGCCATAGGACATGCTCCTCCCATGCTGGCTCAGCTCTTTGCCTTCATACTCCTGAGCCTGCGTTTTCAGGAGCTATAAATCAGGCCCTACCAATCTCCCACTTTCACTGGTTGGTACTGTGGCCCCGTTCAAACCAACCTCTCCCACCGCTCTTCTTGTTGCCTGCCCCAGCCCCGTCAGCATGGGGTTACTCTCCCTTTACCTTCAGCTGACACCAGCCCCATCCTGGAGTGACTCCAGGGGATATCAGCAGCTCAGAGTGCTGCTGGTGTGTGTCATGATGGGAAAGATATCCTGCCAGCCTCCTGTGCCCTCAGTGGCTCTGTACAGGGCTGAGAGACTGGCTGTTTACACCACAGGCCTCAGAGGTGCTCAAGCATCCCATCCATACTCCTTAGTGCACCCCGTATCTGAGAGAGCAGTAGATCCAATGAGGTCTGCTTAGCAGTGCTGGGGGAGCCAGGCTCTCCCCACCATCCCTGCTCTGAGCTCTGCTGAGGGCAGGCACTGGGTAAAGCACAGATTTTGTGCTCCTGGGGGATCTGCTTGAGCCACAGCCCTTCCCAGCAGCCTGTGCCATGGAGTCAGGTTTTGCTTTAGGAGCAGGGAGCATTGGCCAGTGCAGGACTCCATGAGTTGCTGCCTTGAGAGCCCTGAGAGAGCTAATCAGCAGGGATGATTCATGTTGCCTGTGGTCTGGAAACGGTGGTGATGCAGGTTGGAAAATTTCACACATGTGACTCATGTGCAATGCAGCCCTTGGCCCTGCGTGCCTCTCACCTGCATGTTTTGCTCCCCAGGAATAGGGATCTCTCCTCTCCATGGGCAGGCAGGGGTCTCCTGCTGCATCCATCCGTCACCTGTGGGTTCACCAGCGCCAGTGCAGAGGTGATGCCCCAGCTCCCCAACCCCAGCTGCTCCCATGTGGCTCTCTGGAGTGACCACAGGTGGGTGTGGACTTCCTGGGTTTGGTCACAACAACAGGAGAGCATTTGCAGGAAAAATGAGGCTACTTTGGACTTCTTGGAAAGCAAATATGTCCTGGTGCACAGATGTTCCTAATGTACCCAGTTAGAGTGCTGAGCCTGCCCACCACGCACGGCTGGTTGCAAGGCTCTGAGCACCAGGACAGACCCTCCTGCAAGGCAGCCCTGTCTGAACAGCGCGGGATGAGTGCAGGAGGAAGGGCTGCTGCCACCCAGCCCCAAGGTCTGTCCTCGCCAACAGGCTGAATGGCTTAGGATTAATTTCATGCTAAGTCCTTTAATTGGGAACATCTCCATCGTTGTTGGGAAGAAAGAGGCTCTGGCATTTGCAGCAGCTGTGCTGAGCACCCTTCCAACAGATGGTGGCAGTGAGCTGGGGACACAGCAACACTTCCCATCCTGCAGCGCCACTTCCTTCAGAATGCTGCAACAAGAGCAAACCCTCCCTGTGTCTCCGCAACAAAGCCCCGTGCAAACACAGCCATCAGCCCCATGTTCTGTGGATGGTGACCTCACTCCCAGGTTTCTGGCAAAGGATTGCATCCCTTCTACAGTATTTTTCCCTTGCTTTCCTAACACTTTCCAAACAAATCTGAAAGTATTGACTCAAGGGTTTCAAGAAGCTGTGCCGAGCACAAAGACGTGCATCTAGAGACTGGTGCCTGAGGACTTGTCGGCTCAAGAAATAAACAATGAGCAAGGCAGACCTCTAAACATCTGGCGGGAGGCAGGAGCATGTTCCACGATCTGAGTGTCTGCAGGATAAATGGGGCTGGAGTGAGTAACAGCTCCTTTCTTGACTGCATCTCTCAGTAAACAGGGCAAGCGTGATATTTACGGGCTTCACTGATGCTGTGACTACAGCCTCTTGGCATTCCTCTTTCACTGGCTTCTAGGGGAATAATGACACATGTGTGAAAAACATGCTGCTGGGGCACACCGTCCTATGTCCAAATGGCAGCTGAAGTGGGGAAGGAGAAGCTCTGGGGACCAGCTGAGCTCTTGCCCACAAGCGTGACCGGGCAGGGTGCACCGTGCTGGGGAGAAGACAAAGGGCTGAGAGTCTTGGAGAGCTGAAGCCACCTGGAGAAGACAGAAACCAGGCAGAAAGTTGCCTTACAAGCAAGTTGGCTTGCTTGCCTGGCTCTGTGCTGGGGTAGACATCCCTAGAGGTGGGTATTGCATAGGGGCTTGGCCAGAAGCAAGGAAGATGTAGCAAGATTCTCAGTGCTCAGCCCCATATCTTTCACCTTCCTTGTCTTCATGGGCCTGGCTGATGCAAGAAAAAAAAACAACCAACCAAAAAAAAAAAAACCCAACAATCAGGTCATTGAGCTTCTTCTAGCCAGGACGTGGAGTCTGGCATGGAAATACATCAGCTCATGGGTTTGGTGAACCCTGTCTCACTGTTAAGTGTGTGAGCGGTCCCATTGATTTCACTTAGGGAGGAGTGTGCACTTAAGTGCTTTGCTGGATGAAGGCCTAGGAGATGGGAGGGCTGAACTCCAAGTGGAGCTGGGCAGGAAAGAGCTTTACGCACTTCTCAGCAGTGGTTGGGATTTCCAGCCTGGAGGCAGACAGGCAGGGCAGGCAGAGTGTGGAAACCCTGCCTCAGAGCCATACGGGGAGCCAGCATCTTGGGTTCTTGATGTGCCTGAGCTTCGGTAGGAGCTCTGGGTGCCGTGCTGACCCTTAGGAGAACAGATGTGGCCAAGTGGATCATGCATATCCTCACCCTGAGAAATTTCTCACTGGATGACCAAATGGTCTTGATACAGGTCTGCGTATGGATCTCCATCTCACTCTGTGAGTACCTGCACTGTGCAGCTGTGGGTGCCCTTGGCCTTTGACCATGGCACAGTGACCATGATCAGCAGTGAGCATCTCCAGGTAGCCATGGTCTTGAGGCAGCCCTAGGGAGGTGAACAAGCAGAAAGGGGGGAGGAGGCGGTACCACTGGCCTGGGGTAGGGAAAGCATGGAAATGGGACAGGTGAAACGAGATGATCTGGTGTTTGCTGAGGGGGAACCAGGCTATCCTGGGGCCAGCAGCGTCACTGTGCTCAGTGGTGAACATTTTGGGCAGGGCTGGCCAGGTTTGTCCCCACTGAAGTGTGGTGGGCACCCAAGAACATGGAGAGCTCTTTCACCAGAGGTCAGCCAGCTCCTGAGGTCACTTCAGGAGAGACATCACCCCTGGGGACTGGGGTGGCAGCCCCACCAACCCACCTGCCTGTGCTTCTGAGGTGCCTGAGCTGCTGAGGGATGCTTGCGCATTCAGAGGGTGGGAACTGCTTTCTTGCAGCTGGGACTTGGCAGAGGTGCAATCTCATGCATGGTGATGATGCTTAGATATCATCTCTGTTGATTTACAGCTGAAGCACGCAAGAGCTGGTTTAGGAAGATCCTCATAAATAGCTCCAGCCTGACAGAGGGCCTGCTGGATAATGGAAAATCAAGGGATCATCCCTCGCCACGACTCTGAGCAGCATCTGGCAGTTAACCCTGCAATGACAACCAGGAGGGGCACAAAGTTCCTACTCCTGTTCTTCCTCACATGGGTTCATTGCTCCACATGCCAGGCCATGGGTGCCATTGCAGGCCGTGGGGTTCACTGCAGTGCCAGGCAGCAGGACGTGGGCCACACCCCACCTCATGGAGCTCTGGTGATTGTGTTGTATCTTTTATCCTGCTCTGCTCGTGCACCTCCAAATCTCCCGTTCCCTTCCCTTCCCTTCCCTTCCCTTCCCTTCCCTTCCCTTCCCTT
>NC_034426.1:740512-767739 GCF_002078875.1 Numida meleagris
CCTCCCCTTCCCTCTTCTCTCCCATGTGAGTTGGAAACTGCCATGGAGTAGTGTCTGTGTAAAGGCTTTGCCACCATGAGCAATAAAGGTCTAAGTCCAGGCCTTTTCCTCTAAAACCAGACCTTGCATTTGCCCATCCTGTCTTTCTCACAGCTTTCTGCTTCTGTCTCTCTCCAACCTCAGGGGCGGTCTCACCTCCGCAGGACTCACATGGCTTTGGCAGGTCTCCCTGACCTCTGCACATTAGCAGCCAGGCTCACCTGCCCAGCTTGGTCACATTACCGCACACCCTACCCAGCACCTGTCTGGGTGCTCAAAGCCTTAACACAGGTGCTAGGCCATCACCTGCATTCCCATTCACAGTGATGAACCCTGGGGACACGGCACCATGGCTGAGCCAGAGCTGTCTGTGCTGCTCTCCTCTGCTCCCAGATTTACCCCTTTCCAACCAGGAGGAGCCACGTGAAGGGATACATGGCAGGTCTCTAAAGAGGGGTACCCAAGTGCCCAGGCAGCGGGATTGGGCTCAGTGGTGTTGGCTCTGGTGCTTGGGGGGGAACAGATGGGATCCATTAGCAGAGATTATTTAGATATCTCCAAAGGGCTCCGTCACAATTCATTAAACACAGACAAGCAGACGTAATGAGGGCTTAATACGGCCGTTTCAGCAACGTGTCTGGCACAGCTGGAGTTGCGCAAGGATGGCGGCACACAGGGTAACTGAGGTGCTGGCACATCTTGCCTGGTACCTCTGCCATATGCCTCCACTGCCATGCAGCCCAGGCGACAGCAGCCCTCGGGATGGGGGATGTCAGATCTGGATGTGCTCTGCAGCCCTGCCCCATGCTTCCTCCCCTCCAGCATCAGCCAAAGACTGAGGAGACACTGAAGAATTGTGAGTCTCCACCATCCAGAAGGGAGGACACCTCTCTCCCTCCCCATCACCACTCCAGAAAGCCAAGAGCCTCTGCTTGATGGGCGGAGGATGCTGTGGCCAGAAAAGGCAGCTGGCTCCGGCATCTCGACACACACAGTGCCATTTCACAACGCCTCAAGCCCAGCAGGGTGGCTGGAGCCTGCCCCACTCCTGCTGGTCTTCCAGTGGAGCCAGGGCTGTGCGGCAGCATGTCAAGCCCTTGCAGCAGTGGTGCATCCTTGCCAGATCCCCATGGCCATCATCCTAAGGTCCCCTGGAGTGCTGGGGCATGAATCGAGATGCTCTTGGGCAGCTTTGGAGGAATGGGCCATTTGGTAGCACCTTATGGTCTGGACTTATCTGTTGTGGTTGCAAGCTGGGCTGAAATGGGTAGTGGGATGATTTGTGGTTGCAGTGTCCACCAAAGGGATGCTCAGGCCAATACTGAGCATCATGACACACACAGTGTTTGTGCCTAGGATCCATATGGAGCTTTTACCCATTCATCTCTCCAGCAATGTGCACCTCCAGCAGCAAGCATCCCAAGATGACTTTCTTCTTTTTGCCATCCCCTCTCCCCAGAGAATCTGACCTGCTCCTGGCTGCTCACCGTAGCTACCTCACCCTCAAACTGGCCCACGACTCCTGTTATGCTGCTCAACCTATGGAAAGTATCTTTCAGAGAGCTAATATTTGCTACTCTTCCCTTTCTTACAGCATGCCCCACACTCCATGAACACCACACTTCAGAGGGGGGTCTCCTGCAGAAGAGAGGATCCACCACAGCCAGTCCTTCCATGGAGGGTTAGGGACAAAGCCTGTCCTAGGACATGCAAAGAGGGCAGGACATTCCCCAGGGCTCTCTGCAGAGGGGCAGGCATGTCTTCATTAACAGCTGCCTCCACTGGGTCTTAGAGAAGTCTTTAATCTGTAACAAGCATTAGAGGGAAAACGCTGGGAGGGGTTGGGATCCAGCGTGCCAACAGGACAACTTTAGATGGGTGACACATCCTTTGAACCATACACAGGGGCTGCAAAATCCAGGGGAGATGCCTCCCACCACAACGTGCCTTCTGCTGGTGCTCACTGCGGTGTTCACAAGGCTCCACAGGTTGCAGCTGTGGTGGTTTTGTAACTGGATCATCTGTTTCTCAGCCCCTGTGGGTGAGGGTTTCAGTTTCGAGGCAGCTCTCCAGGAATTTAGCAACAGTGAATGGGATCCGGATGGGACGGCTCAGGTATCTGAAGGTATGTCAAGCCTCCACTCAACCATTTGACAGCGATTTCCATTACCTCATTAAGCTAAGGTTCATTAGCCTGCTCTCTGCAGAAACTCGAACTCCTAGCAAGGAATGATGGTTCATTATTTGTCGCCAGCACAGTAGGTATGTCATGTCTAGCGAGTACAGCTTTTATGTACGCCATTACATGACTGGGCGTCGCAGTCTCTAATAACAATATTTCTGGATTGCAGTAATGATAATTGAGAACTAACGTGTCATTAATTATACAAATGAATTTATGCCAGTGCTGGATCGTGACTCTACTTTCTGGAATTGCTATCCTCATCTGTTTTGTTTGACAGCTTCTAGCATTTGATGTCTTGCATTATTTGGTGCTTTATTGTTCATCGACGGCGAACCCAGGCCAGCATGATGCAAGCCTCTACATGCGTCTGTCCTGCTCAAGTCTTATCCTGCTTCTAAGGAAAGGCATCCCAGGATCCTTGAATAAACTCCTGCCTGTAGCTACTCAATGTCTTTGGGCTTTGCTTTTGCCCAGTGACTTCTCCTTGTAGGTTATTTCTTAAATGTGCAGCATTTCTCTATGTAAGTCTTCCCAAGACTCTGGTTCTGCTCTTCTGGCATTTTTCCCTCTAGTATAATACAATCCCTATGAACTCCACCGCCTTCAGTATCTCAAATATTTGCAGTATCTCTTTTGTGAAATATTTTGGATGCACAACATAGCCCCAGGGAGTCCCGGGAAGCACCTCCCAGATAAGACATTAGGAGCGCACATGCAGGAAGGCTTGGTCTGCATCCAGGGGAACCGGTGAGGATCCAGATGGAACATCCTACATGGAAACATCTGACCCCTGCCACTTGCTCCAAACCCTCTCTCCTGCCAGCCAGAGAAGAGCATGCCATTTTCACACCAAATTTAACGCAGACAAAAAAGCTGCTTCTCTTTACCATCTTGCACAGACCCATCCCATTGCACTTGGCGGTGACCAAGGGGATTTTCCAGCCCTCACGTACTGTCGCCTGATGGTGCCCACAACGAACTGAGATTTTGCTCTCTGCAAGGAGTCCTTGTTTGGAGTTTGTTTTCTTTTCCCATTTTTATTTTTTTTTTATGGTTCAGCCCTGACAAATGGATCTGCCCACCATGGTCAGGGCCATCCTCTGGCCAAGAGCAGGGCAGTGCACTTAGATGCATGCTCTGCTGGGCCACAGTTGTCATTTACCTAGGGCTGGCAGGGCAGCCCAAAAATGTTCTCCAGGCTGGCAAAATCAGGTTGTTTTCGTAAGTGTAAGCCAGGATTCCCTAGCTATCTCTCTCAGCTTTAGTTTTCTGATTCTCATTAATTTCTGGGCTCAGTTAGAGACCCGGATGCCCTCCAATGCTCCCTTTCATCACTCAACAGCCTCCAATTTGCTGCGCACGCCTCAAAAGCTTCATCCCCTTGGGGCAGCTCCTCCCTCCTGGCACCCCTGCAGCACCGCCCCAGATGCTTTCCTCTTCCCCCTTTGCACAGCTCCATGCCTCTGTCTCAGTGCTGTTACTGTGGCAGAGGGACCTCGTGCATGGAACATCCAGCTCTAAGTGCCATGTTATGCCTTTGACACTGTCTCCTACAGCATTCTCCTGGAGAAAATGGCAGCATGGCTCTGACAGGTGTACTCTTCACTGGGTAAAACACTGCTGGAGGCCTGGGCTCAGAGCGTGGTAGTGAACGGAGTTCCACCCAGCTGGCAGCCGGTCACCAGCGGGGTTCCCCTGGGGTCAGTATTGGGGACAACCCTGTTTAATGTCTTTGTTGATGATCTGAATGAGGGCACTGAGTGCATCCACAGTAAATCTGCAGATCACACCAAGTTGGGAGGAAGTGTCAATCTGCCTGAGGGTAGGAAGGCTCTGCAGAGGAATCTGTATGGGCTGATCAATGGGCTGAGGCCAATGGATGAGCTTCAGAAAGACCAAGTGCTGGGTCCTGCACTTGGGTCACGACAGCCCCACGCAGCACTACGGGCTTGGGGCAGGGTGGCTGGAAAGATGCATGGAGGAAAAGGACGTGGGTGTGTTAGCTGACAACTGGCTGAACGTGAACCAGCAGCGTGTCCAGGTGGCCAAGAAGGCCAGCGGCATCCTGGCATGTATTGGTGGTAGGTGGACTAGATGATTTTAGAGGTCTTTTCCAACCTTAATGATTCTATGATTCTGTGACAACTCTGTGGGCATCTTGGCAAAATAAGACTGGGGAGCCTAGTGGCTTCTTTTCAGGGGATGTGGGCCGTGAACTAGAAATAACCATGCCGATCCTCAGCCAGCTGCATTCAGGTGGTTCAGGTCTTCAGTGGCCAGTGATCTCCTCTGAGAGTTGTGTCCCCACTTCAGATGGATGATCCCAACCTCTCCACTGTTCTGTAGCCCGTATGGAACTCAGTCAGTTCCCACTGCAAAATGCTTTCTGTTACAGTGGTGACACATATGCATGGCCTTATCAGCACGCCCTTCATGGATTTGAGGAAGTATAACTCAAAATCCTCCGTGTGAGACATCTGTGTGCTGTCTCAGTGGGATACGCAGAATCCAAGAGCATTAAATTCTGGGCTAGTCATGATTGAGACCACCACTGTTTTGAAACTAGTTTGAGCAACATCTGTCCAGAATAGCTTGAGATTGCGCTGAAGTGCTCTCAGAGGCCCTGCGGCTGAAGATTAAGCAGGAATAAAATGTGCACATTCGTGATGTAAGATGAAAGAGAAAGCATTTCTTCTATGGAAGGGAGGTGTATAATTGCAGAGACGTGAACAGGATCTGGTTTTAATCCCGCTGGACAGATTGAACACTGTCAAGTGCAATTTCTAATCTCATTCCTGCTCTGCTGCGCTGGAGTATGGCTGAAGGTGTTTTTCAAGTGTTTAGGAGTCTTTCCAAAGACAACAGAATCATCTGGATAGCATCAGCCTCCAGGCTGGTTACTGCGAATGGGACGCTCTTTGAAAAGCCCTCAGTGCTGATGCAAGGCCATATGGCGCGTGTTTAACCTGGGACACATCCATGTGTGACACATGCCATGAGGTTCCTGTGGCTCTCATGCCCTGGCTCGAGTGCGTTCAGCCTGTACATGCTGCACACAAGCACCGTTCCCTCTCTGACACCTCTCACGACTTCTCAGACCCATGGAAGTGGTGAGGTGGGTCACGGAGGGATCTGTGCAAACTCTGCAGGCCCCACCAGGTCCCTGCCGACGCTGTCTGTGCTGTGATTCTTTGATCCCATCCGGGAACCTCCACCCTGGGACGGGATCAGTGGCCACCAAAAACAGGGGGCACCAGTGGTGAGCACCATGCTTCCCACTGCACCAAGGTGCGATGCCCTCTGGCTGTGGGGCTTTGTCTAGCTGGGAGGCAGAGCCAGGCAGCTGCATCTCACCGGGGGAGTATCTGCTTCTCTCTAAGCAATGTTAAAGGAGTTTTTCCTCTGTCTCACTGTCACTCTGAGCATCCTCGCAGCTGGCACAGCTGGGCTGCGGCGCGTTCTTGGGTTTCAGTTTTCCTTTTGCTGCTTCTGTAGCCATTCCAGAGGTGAAGAGGTTTGGAAAAGCTGTGGGTGGAAATGGAAAAGCGCAATGAACACAGATCCTAGACACTTTTATATTTTGTGGCCACAAGAAGTGAAAGGGGAGAAAAGAAAAATGGGAGAACTTTCCTGGCTGGAAACTTCCCGGCTGCAAGTAACAAGGAGATGTTCGAGGAGATCAGGAAAACCACCATAATGGTTTGCAAAACTTGTTTTCTGACTTGCTGTAGCGCACAGCCTGTCGCTTCAGACAGTTCAGACTCTGGGTCTAGCCAAGTGCAGAGGGGATCGGCTGTACAACGCCTGGCACTTGCTGTGGAGGATCAGTTCTGCTTTCCAACACGGTACGAGGGTTTGAAGCACGGCATGCAGAGGGAGGTATAGGGAAGGGCTTAGATCAAACACTCAGCCCTCCCTGCACTGCCTGGGGCAAGCTAGATGTTGGCACAGCCGCGTGGCTCTGCTGGGATGCCAGCAATGCTTGGCGGCCGTGCAACACGCCTGCAGCCACAATTAGCCTCATGTCATCAGCATGTCAACCTGCATTTAGGTACCCGAAACAAATCATGTCCTGGTAGAGGAGCCAGCTGATCCCTGCATTTTTTCATCATGTTTACATGTGTTCTGGTGTCTCTCCTTCCCCCATGAGTGGCCAATTCATGGTTGCAGAGGGGAGGATGAGCAGTGGAGGAGCACACATGGGCAGCAAATGCTGCAGCTGTGCAGCGGATGGTCCAGCTCCTGGGGGAGGAGGTTTCAAGAAGCGGGTGCCAGCTCCGCTGTCCCCCCCGAAAGGAAGAAAGAGAGCATCCAAGGCCTCTGACCTCCGTGCTTCACCTGGGCTCTGCCAGCCCCCAATTGCTTCTGCCTGCAGAAGGTTTGCCCCAACCATGGGTGTGCAGCAGCAGCCAGAGGAGGAGCTGGGCTTAAGGACAGGCAGCTGCACCGGGAATGGCAATGCTGGCAGCTCAGCAGCACCAATCAAGTGCTCAGGGCCAGTCTGAAACAAACAGATTTTGCTTTGGGAGAAATAGAAGTCCATAAGCACATCTCTTTTGGGGCCAGAACCCTTCTCATTTTCTTCTTCCCTTGATTTAATGGCTTGATAAAGATTAATCCCATTTTATGAGCAAAATTCTTGCATTGAATTGATAAAGATACTGTGTATTTTTTTCCTAACAAATAAATTATCCTGCTCCCATTAGGTGATTTTGCAACTGCACACCCATCCCACTGAGTGCCCAGGACCACAAGCAGAGGTGGCATCAGGTGGCTGCCAAGGGGACAGCCTGGGAGCCACTTGGCCAGCTGGGACACCCTGACCTTCAGGCAGAAGTCCTTCAGAGGTGGAGGCTCTGCAAAGGGGATCTCAGGCAAATCAGGGCCAGAGAGAAAGGGTGGCAGAATGCAAGGGAAAATTCTCCCCTGCTGTTGTTCCTCATAATGAAGAGCAGGGCTTTGCCCAAGCCGCGGCACATGAGGACAGGGCTGAGCCAAGCTCAGCTAGGGATGCATTCATACAATTCCCACACGGCTGAGTGCTACGGGAGGGTCACACCAGCAGTTTTGGTGAGCCCTTGGGTGACAGAAGTGGTAGGGGCTGCTGGCTTTCTCTAGAATGCAGATGCATAAATGCGATGTGCTGGGAGAGCTGCTGAGGTCTCCGGACAGGGACTGGGATGTGCTGCCAGCCTGAGCTGGTGGGACTCGCTGTCCTCCCAGCTCCACACTGCTGCCCGCAGCCAGTGCTCGGGCGCTTCGGAAAGTATTTCTGAATGGTTCCCAGCCATCGTTCCTATTTGGTTCTGTTTAAATTTTTCCTCTAAGACAATCTCACTTGTAATTGTTCTCAGATTTAGGAAACTGGCTCTTCTTTAGACCTAGAAAGCAGCACTGCTCACTGGGATCGTGTTCCACTTGCTGCCGAGCCATGCTTGCTGGTGCCTCAGGCCTCAGCCAGAGAGCAGCCCCATTCCTGCTGCCATGGTGAGGGCCACCCCAGCACCTCTGGAAGCATTTTGGATCTAGAAATCAGCTCTGTCTCCTGGCAATGCCCCATGATGGCCAGGAGAGGGTCTGTGGCACGTGCATGCTCTGCAGGTGCTTTGGGGCTGCCTGTCCCTGCACCCAGGCAGCTTTGCACAGTGACCTCTGCCTTGTGCCATCCCTGCTAGGATGGTGATGCTACAATGTGTGATGAGCCTTCTGGAGCCCTTCTTGCTCAGTGGCTCCTGTGCTCCAGGACCTGGAGCTGTGTGGGGGAACGTGTACTAGAGGCACCAGTTTCCTTCCAGCCAGCACCTCCCAGTGGATACTGGGAATCTGTTCCCATTAGTGACTGGGAGCTAGAGCTGAGAGATCACGGTGATGCGTGCTCCTCCTGTGAGCCCTGGGGCAGCAAGGGGATTCTCATGCCATGCTTCTTGTTCACTGGGGCTGCTGTCATGGTTTGTCTGCCTGGCCTTTGTGTGAGAATGAGGGCAGAAAGGTGGGAAATGGGGACAGAGGTTGGCTGGGAGAAACAGGAGGAACTGAGCAAGGGGAGGGCAGCAGGAGGGGGTGATGGACGATGAGATATTGCCCCGAGGCAGGTGCTAGAGCAGTTCCTCAGGGGCTGGTCCTGAGGCTGTGACCCCACTAAGGGAATTTGCTGGAGCGGCAGATGGGATGGCAGCACAGACACGGACAAGGAGCTGGGAGAAGCACTAGGGCAAAGGCAGGTGCCTTGGTCTGCAGAGGAGATGAAGGGCTCAGCATGAAGGTAGGACAGTGAGCGGAAGGAGAGCTGGCTTTGAGAGGAGCCTGAAGCACTTGGCTTGTTTAGTCTAGGAAAATGATGGCTGGGAGAGAGCTGGTCTATAAATACATCTGGGAGTAAACAGCAGGACAGAGAAGAGCTATTTAGGCTAGAGGACAGTACTGGCAGTGCAGCAGATGGCTATCAGCTGGCTGCAAACACCGTTACGCTGCGAGAGAGAGCAGGATCCCCTCCCTGCACAGGCAATGCTAGAGCCCAGCAGCCCCATCAGTGTGTCTTCCCCATGGCCCCAAAAGTCCCTGTGCCACGGGGCAGTGGCCAAAGCAGAGATTCTTGGTAGGGTCACCCAGGTGAGGCAGCACAAGGCCACCACCTCCATCGTGGGAGATGCTCAGAGGCTCTCAGCGCAGCTGAGGTAGAGGTGCCATCACGTTCCGCAGCCACGGAGCAGCGGTGGGGCTGGGAAGCTTTGCGGCTCACCGGAAACTTCCCAAAAATGCTGGTTGGGATCCAGCTCGGCCCCAGCACAGATTATAAAAAAACAAACAAACACGACATTTCTGGTGAACTGGAGACCCTGGCGCCCGGCCAGCTCTGCAAATAGCCCGACGGGCTTCAAGATGGAGCATGAAAAATTTATGAGGAGGATTACCCGAGCGGTTGCCTGTGGTAGCGAGGGATGGGAATAGGTCCCTCAAGAGCACTTCCCATGAAGGCACTTGACCCATGGCCACAGCCCGGAGCACGAGGACACGCTCAGCCCCAGCCATCGGCGTGCACCTGCAGCCAAGCATCATCCCCTCTCTGCCTATGGATGAGGTGCTGGCAGCAGGTGAGCATCAGGAGAGTGACTGGAGGAGCCTGCAAGGCTGAGACCATGTTCCCAAGCCTTTGTGGTTCTTTTTCTGTAGGAAAAATACAGAGGGGACGTTGCACTGATGGTCTGGACACTGCATACAGGGCTGTTCCTGGAGCAGTGGCTCAGGAGAGACTCAGGGATGGTCCCTACACAACCGCATGAGGGAGATGCTCAAAAAAGGCACCTTGTACCTTCCCACCCTCCCCAGTCCCACCTCATCCTTCTTCCATCACCACTTTGCTGTGCTGGAGCCATGCATCAGCTTCCCATTGCCTGCACTGGCTCAAAGTCTCCCATTGCCTCTCCTTTGCTGTGGTACACGGTGCAAGCCAGGGTGCGCAGAGCCACCCACCCCCTGTCCCCCTGAGACCCTCACTCCAGGACTGGTGTTCCCCATCCCACATGCTCCCATCATGTGCTCCCATCATCCCCTCCCACCACAGCCACGTCCTGGTTGGCAAAGCCCCTCTGCCCCTGTGCTGAGCCTGCCTGAAGCTCAGGGCTGATGCTCCTAGTGTGTTTCTGGCTGGAATTCACAGTCCCAGGCACCTTTTGTCCCCAGTGCACCGCTACCAGCATCAATGATGTGGAGGTGCAGTGAGAGCCACCTGCCCCCACCCTGCCTGGGCAGCAGCTCACGTTGCTCCCACTTGTTCTTCTGGGCCATCATTATCTCCCTCCCAGGTTTTTGGTGTTTCTCAGGCTTCCCTTGAACCACCTTCCCCATGGGCACTGTGAATTTCTACTCCTAGACAGACCTGAGAAATTCCTGGTTACTCCCAGCTCTGCCACTCACACTTTCTCCATATGACCCCAATTACTCCATGTTTCTTATCAATTTCCTCTTCCTTTCCAGCTGATCTGGACGCTGTGTTTGAGTTTAACGCCTTGCTGGTTCCCCTTCCCTGGAAGCCCAGGGGAGGTGTGAGTGAGCACTGCTGACGTTTGTGGTCGGGCAGATGCGATGGCTGCAGCGAGGTGTTATAAAAGAGATTTGAAGCATTGTTCACATTCAGGGGGCTCAGGGCCTCCCTCCAGCTGGTTGGGCTTAAAGCAGGTTACAGCTCTGGGAAAGTGAGCTCTTTTAAAGCATCAAATCTGCAGCGCTTTGGTGTTTCCAGAGCACGTAAGACGTAAACCTGTTCCTGCAGCACAGCAAACTCCCATCCCCATAATGTCATCGCTTTAGGTCCCCGCAGAGAACCCTCTTTAGGATAGGCTCTGAGCTGCAGACTTCCTAGACGTGCTTAGAAGAGGAGAGATTTTATCGCTCGCGTGGAAAACCTGCTGCTGCTCAAGGTGGGATTGCATCCTTCTTTCCCTGGGTGAGCTTCAGCTATCCCTGCCCTCTGCCTGCTGCAGGCTTCAGCCAATGCCCAGACCACTGCTTGGCCATGGGGGCCCATGGGGCAGTATGTCCATGTGGGGCTGGGTGACCCCCTCCCTCCCTGGGGTGCTGGCCTGTGTCCCCAGGCACTGGGACAGTTGCGTCTGCTCAGCTCCGTGCTCTGAATCACTGCTGTGTTTTGTCTGTCCGAGCAGCCCTGCTGGATTCAATTAGGGGCTGTGCTGCATCTCACCTGCTTGTGAGAGCAACCAGGGCTTGGCCCACTTGGTTCCTCCCACTTTGCCTCCATGCTTTGCTTCCAGGATTTCTGCGCCGTCACTGTGTGGGGTGTCCTAAAGCAGCCCCAAAGCCGTGCAGCACCAAACGCTGGACAGGGTACCAGCAGGGGAAGCTTGCAGCAGTGCAGCCAGGCTGGTGGGACCAGGCTGATTTGAAGCTGGGTCACAATCCCGTCGTGCACACAGCTCTTGGGTTGTCCTATGGTCCCTACAGCAAGGACACGCCACCACAGCCAACGCTGTCTCCAAGGGAGTACATGTCCCCACCACCGAGCCCACCAGTGCCCGGCCTGTGCATGCAACACCTCTATGCTCGGAGAAGTCTCCTCAGCGCCAAACCCCCTTTTTTATGTGCTAAGATGCAAAATATTTTAATCCACGGCCCTCTTTCGTGTTTCTTTTCTTTCCCATGCTAGATTCCTAGAAGACAGGGAATTTATGGTGTGACTCCGCTCCAGCCGCAGTGAGAGCCCAGCCAAGGTCAACACCACGAGACAGGCAGCTCCTGCCAAGGGGGGAAAGAACGATCGCTTAGTGCTTGGCGGAGGAGGAAATCAAACCAAAATGCTTCCAAACAAATCTAGATATAAAACACCCCCCGCCCCAAAACCCCATTGTGGAACAAGACCAAGAGCCGGCCTTGTGCCTGCCCGGCCCCAGCGTGGCCCCTCTGCCCCAGCCCCAGCCCCAGCCATTCGCACCGGCACCCCAGTGGGGATGTCACTGTGTGGGGACATGGCTGGTGGCATGCAGACGTCCTCACCACCATGCCCAGCTCCATCGTCTGCCTGGAGGTGTACGGTTGGGTTAGACCTCAGCTTTCAGCACTCGGTTTCCACATCATCTCTTTTATCTCTGGGCTGTTCCTGCATCCCTGTGGGTGTTAGCATCTTAGTGGTGTCCCTCTGTGGTGTGGCTCCTGGCACCATAGGACACCCGCTCTGAGACAGCTGCACACATGGGTGCCACAGATGCCAGTGCCTTATGGCATGCGCTCCCAGCCTCGCTGCAGCCATCCCCATGCACTTCTCATCATTTCACCCTTTTAAAGACACGCTTGGGGTGTTCTCTGGCACATGCCCTCTCTGCTCTTCCTGCTGTGTGCCCAGAGCCCTTGCCAGGCTCTGTGGCATGATGAGGAGAGGATGGGGATTGCGCAGCCTCATCAAGGGCAGACGTGCTGGTCCTCTCCAAGACATAAAACAGCTACGGAGGGGAAGGGAACAGTCTGTTCTCCCAGCCTGCGGCAGACAGGATATCAAATGGGCTGAAGTTACAGTGGGGGAAAGTCAGGTTAAGCACAGGGAAAAGCTGTCTTAGCAAAGCAGGGGAGGAGCATGGAGGACCCCGCACCATCTCTCTGGATCCCACCTGCATCCCTGGGGCATCGCTGTGGGCACTGGGCTCTGCTCCCTCCCTGCCCAGCTCCTCCTGAGGCTGTCACCCATCCCTGGGAGACGGGTTGGGGATCCTTCTGCTGGGGGGCACTGGAGGATGGCACTGCCCCTGAGAGGTGGGACGAGGGTCCGTAAGCAGAGAGGTGCCATGGTTAGGGGAGTGGTGACTGATCCCATGCAGCAAGGCTCAGGATGCTGAGACAGTCCTGTGCCTCCTGTGTCTGCCCACTCATGGCCTTTGTTACCACTACGAGGGACGCAAGTGGTGCCCGCAGTTTGCTGGTCCCATCTGTGTCCCCAGCTCCTGGAGAAGCCACAGCTCAGGGTGTGGTGGTGCATGTTTTCTATCTTGGCCACGGACATGAGTTACAGTGCAAAGCCCTTCAGCTCCGCATGCACATGGACCGTGTGCAGCCTGAGCCCTGGCACAAAGTTGCCCATCTATGATATACTCTGCCAGACTCAGCACTGAAACATAGAATCATTAAGGTTGAAAATGACCCCTAAGATTGTCTAGCCCAACCATCACCACCAGGCCCACTAAACCATGCCCAAATTGGGTACCAAACCTTTTTTGAGGGGTCCCACAGCACAGAGGAACTGTGTCACTGGTGCAGCCAATGGACCAAAATCTGCCACTTTTCTGGTCAGCTCCACCCCCACCCAGCACTCAGGATGCTGTGTACTTGAGGGCTGGTGCCAGCTTGTCCTCTGCACCTTATCCAGGGGAAACGGTGTTTCCTGCGGCCATCCTGCCCATCGGCTGTGGGGTGACTCATGCAGCTGGTTTCCTCTCCCAGCCTCTCGCTCCTACTGGCCTCTCCTACCCACTCCCACCCTTCCTTGGCAGGGAAGGGTGTGAAATGCACAAGTTATTGCAGCCCCGCTCCCCAGCGATTGCTGTGCTCTCGTGTGCAGGCACCACCCAGAGTGGAGTAGGAGGGGTGAAGATCTTGATGGGAGTTCAGAGAATGCAATGGGGCTCCAGCCTGGTTGCAGCCCTCCTGTTGCCACAGATGGTCACCCTGAAAGCATGGCTTCCAGAGGATGGCTGCTGGAAAATCTTCCAACCTGGAGTGTCCCATGTCCTGGGCTATCTCCTCAAAAGTCCTCCAGCCAGCGTATCCCATGTGCATCAGAGAAGGACCATGGCACAGCCTCACACCTGTAGGGTGAGGATGTATACTGACTCTCAGTTCTGATGACAGCAGGGAATGCCTGGAGATGGCCGCCTCTCTGGCTAAGTGCAGTCACTTGTCCCTGCAGCCATCACCACTTTGGGTTGTTTGAGGCACTAAAGTCCCCCCACGCTTGTCCTGGGCTGAGGAAGGGACAGATGCCTGCGTGTGCTCCATCCAGTTCCTGGAGCTGTGTGATGTCTCCCCACGCGAGGCCCCCTCAGCTCGGCTCCATTTAAGGGGCTTAGGAAGAATTGAACATTGCTGAAATTCTTCTCTTGCTAACTTTAAACATTCATTACTTTAAATGCTAATCCCCTGGGATTATTCCATTGGAGAAAGCGATGTAAAGCAATGGGGGAAGAGAACAGTGCGTCTTCTTGCCATCGCGCACTGGTTGATGGCCCTTTTGGGGAGGGAAGTGTGAAAACATCAATACGATCTTCTCCAAACCTGGCTTGATTTTGACACCTCGGTGTGGACTCTCGAACAAGCCAAGTTTGAAGTCTCTTGCTCCAGCTGGTTTTGAGTCGTACATGTCCAAAGTGTCTCCGTGGAGCACGAGAGGGAAATGTGTATTTTTCCATGTGTGTGACTCAGAAATGACTGAACCCAGTCGGTTCCAATTTCTTGAAAAATTCACTTTTGGCCTGGGCCCAAGAATGGAAACTTTCAACCAAAAATGAGTCGTTTTGAGCTCTAAATAACATAAAAAAGAGCTTAGAAGGGAAACTGGATTTCAACCATTATTATGGCAATCACTTCTCATGGCCCTCTGACAGCAAACGCAGAGTGAGTAGTGAAAGTAATTCCCAAGGAAAATTTGCTTGGATGCTGCGGCAGACCGGGACGCGGCTGTAGACGCTTTGTACCACCCGTTCACGAGCATGAGAGCGATCAGCCCTTGGAACAGCGAAGGAACAGGAACGCTGCGCTCCAAAACTCGTCGAGGATGGAGGTCAGCCCCGGGCCTTGGCACAGCTCGAGAGCAGGGCAAGCGTCGGAGCAAGCACAGCCCTGCCCAGCGATCGCTCCTCTGCACCATGCCTTCCCTGCACACAGCCCGCTCAGTCGGGGAAGATTTATTCCCTGAGAAGAGCCTGAATAATTTCAAACCACAATTAATTAAAGGTTGCTGCAATCTTCTTGCAAACAGGAAGCAAGGCAGAGAAAAAGACCATCTCTAGAAACCCAGCTTGTTGTGAATTAGCTCTAATCAGGCTAACAATGATGGATGCACTCCCCCAGTGGCTTCCATCCGAAAGCTTGTTACACTGATTGTTGTGAAGGCCCTGCACTGGATGAGGATGAGATGGACCAGCTGATAGTCCGGGTTTCTCCTGTGTTTCAAGGATGCTGGATCTCGGCACGGAGCAGCCGTCCAACTTGGCCGAAGTCACACCAGTAAATCAATGGCCGTGCTATAACCAGCCATGTGGCTCCCTGGCTCTGAGGACAGGCCGGCAGATTTTCCTGAAAAGAGCAGACTGTTTATATTTGGGGAAAGAAGCTCCATGAATTGGAAGGAATGCCGAGGCTGTGTGCTGCTTACCACTCAGGACATCGCGGCATTCCACAGCACTTGTGCCTCCATCCTGCCTCCTCCACAGAGCAGCATGAGCTCCAGATGGGGATGGGGTGGCTTTGCGCCTTGCCCAGGCCAGCTCTGAGCGTCTCCAAGGAGGATTTTCACCCTCAGAGTCAAAGTGCTTTTCCTTCAACTCACAGGATCTTCCCATGTGTGCCGATTGCCTCGGGATCCTGCTCTGGTTGCACAGCTCTGGGAAGAGCTCTGTCTTTGTAGCTCATTAGGCAGCTCAAGACCACAGTTAATCCCTTAGCTGAATAATCCCACTTCCCTCAGCATCCCCTTGTCCATCCCATGTACCCTTCTGATCTCGGCAAGCACAGCACTTGCCCTAGCACTTTACAGTCTTACAGAGTAAGAAATGGAGAAAATGTGATGGGAGGAGTGGGGTCCTTACCTCTGTCCCCTGGGAGCTGGGACAGACGTCCCACCATGGGACACACCACTCTTCTCCTACCCACAGACCTGGCCCATGGAGCAGGAGCCCATTGGGGTTATTTACATCGGTTCTGCTCAAGACCTTTTTAGGCTCTGGATCAGGCAGTCTGGATGTGCCCCTTAATCACAACGGCCCATAAATCTTGCTGTCACATTGGAGGCCCTTCACTTCCAGATATAGATTAGAGAGTAAACACTACTGACTGTTCTGGGATGTGACAGTTGATAGATGGTTCCCGATGTTGCTATTTTAGACTTGGTCTTTGCCTTTGAGAAGACATGATAGAAAAGGCGGATGTAGAACGTGCACATCAACCACATAGGTTTCATCAAAAATAAATAAAAGGAAAATTCTGCTGGAGCAGGGGCTCAGGTGGAGTATTTCTCCTTCCTGTACTGGGAGAAGTTTAGGGAATGAGCTACTAAGACAAATGAAGTGAAGAGCTCGGTTACTGAGTGTGCCAGAGGATTAAAGAGTTTTCAGGGCAAAAATGCAAACATCTCTGGTGCCCCTTGCAAGAAGAGTGACCTGCTCACTCCAGACATGTAGATAAATCCACCAAAAAATGACAGTGAGAATGAACAGAGCTCCAAGCGACTGGGCAGATCTGCAGGGAAAAGTGGGTCTGGGGATCTGGAAGTGTCTGGAGAAACTGCCAGAAGTCAAGCTGAACTGGGCCTTGCAGAGGAAGTTCAAACAAATAGCAAAAGACTCTCGAGCTAAGTCAATAAAGTGAAGGGGTTGGTATGCAGGGAGAATGGAGATTAACTTTAATCTTAGAATGGCCCCTATCCTAACTGCACTACATTTCTTGTGAGGTCAGTGCTGCACCCACCATAGGTCTCCCTGGAGCACCCTCCTCTCCAGGCAGAACACCCCCAGCTCCCTCAGCCTGTCTCCGTATTAGAGGTGCTCCAGCCCTCTGAGCACCCTTGTGCCCTCCTCCGGACCCGCTCCACCAGCCCCACATCTTTCTTGTGCTGGGGGCCCCAGGCCTGGATGCAGGACTCCAGGTGGGGCCTCATGAGGGCAGAGCAGAAGGGGACAGTCCCCTCCCTGCCCGCTGCCACCCCTCTGCTGATGCAGCTCAGGGTGCTGGTGGCCTTCCAGGCTGCACGCTGCTGGCTCAGGTCAGCTCTTCCTCCACCAGAACCTCAAGTCCTTCTCTGCAGAGCTGCTCTCAGTGAGCTCTTCTCCCAGTCTGCACACGTATCTGGGACTGCCCCCATCCAAGAAGATGGAGCGTGCTTGGCTTAAAAGACACCGATGCTGCTGGGAGGCAACAAGGTCTGGCCCATGAAATTATGATCTTTACAGATTTTAGCAGTGTGGATTTTCCCTGCAGGGTCTGTGGAGGAGATGGAAAGACTGACCTCCAGGAGCCATCCTGAAGGAGCCAGCTGGTAATGAACTTTAACTGTTAAGGCAATAAACAGGGATACTAGCACATCCTTGTGAAATTCAGACACTGCCAGAAGTGAGTATTCTGTGGACACTGGGAGGAGGAAGTCTCTTTTCAGAGTGTAGCAGGAGTCTAAGTCCTTGCTCCAGTTGGGAAGTAGGAGGTGTGATCTGCCCTCTCTCCCCTTGGTCCAGGCTCAGCCTTGTTCTCCATGCAGTGCTCATCTCTGTCCCTTCCAGCATCCCAGCAGTGCTGAGACCCTCCCTGCTCTTCCACCACAGCCCTGCTGTGGGTCCTGGCCCCGAAACCTCTACCCCTTTGTTAGGCAGGGATTGCACCGATGCTCACACTTGATCCCATGTGGCCCCATGCACATGCACATTGCCTCCAAGGAATGTGCTTTCTGGGTGGAAACTATGTCATCGGAGAAATATTTCATATTTTCGTTTGCTCACATTCCCTAAATGAAAAATGAATTGTGAAGTCTCATAAATAAGGGGCCGAGTTTCTCATTTACATATTTTTGTGGTTGTTGGAGCGGGGGCAGTGGCGGCCCTGCCAACCATGTCCTAAGCTCTCCCCTCATGCACCTTCGCTGCCGTTGGCGGCCCCGCGCTCACTGGAATGCGCTACCCCAGGACCTGATGGGCTCCGTCTTGCTTAGGTCACCGTGCGTCCTGCCAAGCAATCCGTGCGGTGACAGGCTGCTGGCATGGACGTGGAGGGGAAAGCAATGTAGAAGAGGTAACCGAGAGCCTCAGAGAAATCCCAGGCCAAAGGTTTTGGGATTCAAAGAGGGGCTGCTTGTGGGTTCACGCAGATGTGTTGGAGATGTCCCATCATATGCTCCCAACTTGGTACTGGAGCAAAAACCAGCGGCAGCTGGGGCTGGGACGGTGGAGCAACACATGGAGCAATGAAGCAAGTGGAAGAGATGAAGCCATGGCACCATAGGAGAGAAGGTGGCTAATGAAGGGCACAGGGATGTTTGCAGTGGTGAAAGCAGATGACCACAGGCCCCACAGGGCTCTGCCTTACACTGCAAAAGTGCCATTGTCCCATGGCTTCCTTCCCAACACACTGCCCTCACTGGACCATCACCAGACCAACGTTCTGCTGCACTGACCTTCTCTGGCACCACAGCCAGGGTTGCTCTGCCACTTGCCCTATCCGTTTTGCTCTGTCTTCCCATGGTGTTCTGCAGCCTCGGGTTGAATGCAGCACTGCTGCCGAGTGCATCTTCTGAGATCCACCACTTGACATGGGCAGGCTGGGGAGAGAAGCATGGTCTCCAAGGATCTCCCATAAGTTTTAGTTTATGGAGACCCCTGTTCTATGTGGTACAGGTGTCTTACTCCAGGTTACCTTTCTTCTGAAGATGTCTATGGGTCTGCTAGGGTCTTCAGCTCATGCAGGGCAGCTGGGAGCCCTTCTGGGAAACATCAGTTGACAGCCCTCATGGGCTGGGAGCTGTACTGCACTTTGAGATGATGCCTTGTGACCTCAAGGCACACACAGCAGTGACCCAGACTTGTCTTGTTGCACACGTGGGTTCAGGCTCATGGCTTGGCAGGTGGAAGTGCTGCTAGAACTCCAGCCATGGCCATGGCTGTCCTCTGGACCTCTCTTTCCCACCAGGTTGTGCTCAGGGTTTCAAGCTGGCCATGCTCTCTTGGCACTGCCAGGGGAGGCCAGCTGGTGTCACCCAAGGGTTAATGGCTATAAACCACGCTAAAGCCATCTTCTGGTTTCAATTTAAGTTTGTATTTGCGTGTGGATTAGACTCAAAGATGTTCATATTCACTTAATAATCTCCCCTCTTAGGCACTGCTGAGATTAGTGTTGGCTGCCAGAGACAGAGAAGGAAGGGGAACACTTAACACTTGTCTCCCTGAGAAATGACCCCATGTTACCAGGCCTCAGCAGTCAATGAGAGCAAGAAAAGCGTCTCAGAAGCTGCAATTATGTTCAGGGGCAGATGTGCCCTTGTCTGGATCTCCCTGCACGGGGAATTTGGAGAGACGCACCCCTGCACTACTCTGATCTTTCAAGGGTGTGTCAAGAACAGGGAACTCCATGGTGCCTCTGTCCTCCTGAAGAGCACCATCCACCAGAATGTGATTGGATGCTCCAAGTCCTGGAGATGCAGTGTGCGAGACAGAGGTCATCCACATAAATTCACCAAGAGGCTCAAGCTAAGCCCAGGGAAGCCCAATTTCATCATTGCTGATGCTCTCTGAACGGCCCCAGGAACTTGCCTTGGATTCCTTCTACCCTTCTCTTGTCAGACTTCGGCACAGTGCAGCAAAAAAATGGTTTAGGAGCAGGAGCAAGCATGTCCTGCAAAGCTGTCTAAACATAGCACAGGGAAACAAGAACACAAGGCATGGCTCAAGAGCAGCAAAAATAACCCTGGGCTCACTTCTCACAGTCCAGCCTCCTTGCCCTCTCTGCAGTTAGGCCCTGGGGATACAGGGCTGGCAGAGCATGCCAGGGCTGTCCTGGAGCCAAGGAGCACTGCGGGTGTCTGGCCAGGCAGGGACACAGTGTACAGCTCTTCCTTGGCCTCCTCCACTCTGCTAGGGATGGAGAACACTCTTGGCCATGGAGATTGAGAAATTTCTGTCAGGAGATTTAGGTTGGACATAAGGAAGAATTTCTTCATAGAGAGGGTGATCAAGGATTGAAATGGGTTGCCTGGGGAAGTGGCAGAGTCTCCATCCCTGGAGGTATTTAAGAGAGAGGTGTGAATGCAGCACTAACAGACGTGGTGTAGTGATGGGACTTGGTAGGTCAGGTTGGTGGTTGGGCTTGATGATCCTGAAGCTCTTCTCCAGTCAAGATGATCATACGATTCTATCTTAGCAATAGGACCTGGGCATGGTCCAAGCCATGGTCAGGGTCCAGCGGAAGCTGTCTGTGGGCAACCTGCTCGAGGTGGCCCTACCTGAACAGGAGGTCCCTTCCAACCTCAGACCTTCTGTAGTTCTATAACTTTAGCTCTCCTCAGCCACTCTTTCCAGGATGACCTACCTCCACCAAGTCCTGGTCCCTAGTGCATGGATCAGCAGGTGGATCCTTTCCCCATCCAGCATTGCTTGATGGGACCTCCCAGCCAAGTGGCCCTGCCATTCAGCCTGGTACAGTGGGCTGGCACACACATTTCCCTGGGGAGCAGCAGGCACAACCTGCAGTTTATTTTACAAAGCACATCCCCGGTGACATCCATAGGCCACTGTGCCCTGCAGAATTGGTGATTGTCCATGACTCTGAGCTTCCTGGGGCAGCCACAGTGGTTTGTAGGATGCTGCAGGGTCTTCATCTGCAGCAGAGCTCTCCTGCTCATCAGACACACACAGCCCCCATGGCTCATCGCCCAGGACCGCACTCTTTCATCTCAAGTCCAGATTTTGGGCTCACAGCAGCCTGGATATGCTTTGTGCTGAAAGGGATCTGATCATATTAGGCGGTCCTCACCAGAGCAGACAGGGTCCTCACCTCCCTGGCTCAGACTCGTGCAGGGATTTAAAGAAAGTGGAAGAGAGAAAAAGGGAACTTTTAACATAAAACATCTGGTATGTTATTCCGCCTTGGACAGTTGAGTGGGAGAGAAATGTATCCTCTGGGCAGAAGGGAGGAAAAGGGAGATCTCTGGATGTACCTAGTGGTGGGCATGAGACTGACTGGACATGGTACCCACATGGCCCATGCTCCCATGTCCCACTGAGTGTAATGGGATATCCCTCGTGGGGACGCGCTCGGAGCCACGGTGTGGGGATGGACCTTCTGCCTCCTGGAGACCATCTGGCTGTCCCCAAACCTCATGACAGAGCAGAGCACAGCCCACAAGCAAGGCCCCGAGCTTTCTCTTGGAGAAGGAACCTCAGCACCCAGAGCAGGAGGGAGCAGGGAGAGCACAACGGCGACCAGCAGACTGCAGGAGGGTGTCAGGGAACAAACCGTGCCTGGGAGAGAGCTGTGAAATTCTTGGGAGTTGCTCAAGCTGGCAGCAGAGCGAGCTCAGCTGGACTCAAACATCATTTCCACCTGGTCTGAGAGCCATCCAGAAGAGAGAGGCAGCGCTGAGCGGAGCTGAGATCAGAGCCTTGCAGTGACCCAGACTAATGCTCCCTTTTATCACTCGGCTTTAAACACACGCTTTTATGATGTGTGAGAAAGGGGCATATGGTTCTCTAATTAACTCGAGAGTGCTGAGTTGTGAAGCGCAGCGAGGAAAAGCAGCTACAGCCGAGATGGCAGGGCTGATGTCAGCGCAGCCCTGTCCCCCAGTGGGAAATGCTGCACCAGGGGCACCATGCAGCTGGAGGGGCTTGGACCACGGTTCCCTGGGCAAAACAGAAAGGCTGGAGGGAATCCACATCAAACCTGACAAACATTGTGTTCACATAGTGGATGCTCTCAGGCGGCAGCTCCAGTGGAACTTGCAGTGTGGCTGTTTTGCTTTATTCTGATGTTGTTTTTTTTTTTCCCTGCAAAAGTGAAAAACTGCAAAAATTTCACCTTGTAATGTGAAATATTGCTTCTATATATGTATATATATATATATATATATATTTTCTTTTGCCTGAAGCCTCTTCACTCTGAAGCAACATTCTGCAGTTAAAAAGAGGTATTCATTAATTTGAAATATTAGCCACGTGCTAGCTACAAACCACATCTAAATTCTTAATTAGCTTAGCTAAGCCGATGCCGTGCTGTAGGCGATAGGATTTGGTGGTGGAGAAGAGATGGAATAGAGAGTTTTGTGCATGGTCCTTGAGGCAAACAGCCCTGTTTTTGGCAGGTGGCTGATGCTGGGGCACTCATACCATGGGTCTACGTGCTGATGTTGCTCCCAGGAGACACTGACAGCAAATGTCATGTCACTGCGAGTTGAGGGATGCTCAAAGGGGAATGGATGCAGTGTTGGCCGTGACCACGTGCTCGGGGACACTGTGGCAGCAATGAGATGTTTTTATCTGACAGAAAGGAACTCCTGGGCCTACAGAAATGCCTTGAATATCAGGGGCTACCCATGGACCTTGGGGAAAGATCAAGCACTGAAGGTGGAGGCAAGGAGCGGGAGGCAAGCAGCCTCAGCCCCCCCAGCTACACCCTGCTCGGAGGGGTCCCAGCCCCATGCTCCCACTGTCCCCCTCTTCCCCAAGGTCTCTCCGCACTCCCAGCTCCTCTACGTCCTCATCTGACTCCTGTTGGCCAGCCTGCCGGGAGGAAACAGCATGCGCTGGTGGCGGGCCAGGGCTGCGCTGTGCTGCAGCTCGCTGCCAGACTGCAGGGCTAGCGGCTGGGCCCGCCCCAGTGCTCCCCCCAGGGGCTGTGTTTTGGGGCTCGCTCCTCTGAACAGACAGGCTGCAGGGACCCCCCAGGTCTGGAGCCTCCTCCGGAGGGGAGCTGACTCCAACAGACAGAGAGTCCAAGGGAAAGCAAGAGCTGTGATGGGGCTTGGTGGAGGCAGTTGGGTCAAGCAGCCCCAGAATTGCATGGTGTTCACAGCAGCCCCCAGACAGAGAGCACTGCTGGCCAGCTGCCCCCCAGCAAGAGGGAAAGGCTGGGGTGGGTAGAGCCCATGTGGCTGAGTGTGGACCTGGTTGCTGCTTGGGAGAACAGGAAAAGAGCAGCATTGGCTCAGGGAGAATGGGCTGGAGATGGCCAGGAGGCCCTGGGAGAGCCCTGCATAAGGTTGCCCTGGAGGTTGCCTTGGAGGAGCCTCAGGAGAGAAACAGGGTGCTGACTGTGCTGGGCAATGTGCCCCCAGTGCCACCAGCTCAGGTCCCCACACCTGCATCTGTGCTGTTCCAGCCTTGTATTTCCAGCCCCAGCTCAGCTCGTGCTGGGCCCACTTTGGTGTCACCAACCCACCTCCTCCATGGTCACCGCTCTGCAGCGCTGGGTCTCTCATCCCTCTCTTCTCTTCCCTCCGTGGAGCTCTTCTTTCTCCATCTCCTCCCTGATTTCAGCACCAGGCTCCTTACACCTTCCTTGGTCCCCTCAGTCTCTACTGTACCAATTATAATTTTGCTGCTGTGGACACTCCAACCCTCAGTGCTGGCCAGATGCCCCTTGTGCAGGTCATGTCAGCAGCTGCTGGCTCCTCCAGCTCTCCTTGCAGCTTCTCAGCCCACCCCTCCCCCCCTCTGCCCCATGCCCACAGAGCATCGCATGGGACCACAGGTCTGTGACCCCCACCACTTCTCCAGGTCCCTCCCTGCGTTATCAGTCGTTGAGCCCCACACTCACTTTTCCACTTGCTGCCAGAACGACCCCAACCTTTGATGGGAGCTTTGGCACAGAGCGCTCAGCTCAGTGTGTCCTCATGTCTCAGCAGGTCCATTCCAGCCTCAGGTGACCTTGGAATGGGATGGAACATGTCTTGTGGACCTCATGGGGAGCTTCCGCCTTCTGCAAGGACTCTCTTTTGGCAAGGGCACCTCTGCACCCACGGCCTCATCGGCACCAGCGAGCGCATCGCTCCTCTTGTGCTAATCCCCATCTCCCGCAATCACATGGCTGGGGCAGACTCAGATTTCACTTTGCTGCAAGGAAAATGCTAAGCCCTTCTGGGTGCACAGAAAAGCTGCAGGCACAAACCTTCCAGCCTAAAAAGCAGAACACAAGAAACCGTACCCAGTACGTGCTTTTCTTCCTTTTTTCTTCCTTTTCTTTTTTTCTGAGTCTTAATTTGAAGCTCCGCTCGTGATTCTTGGGCTCTGACTCACGCTCGGGATTATCAGCACTCTGGGAGACGTCGACTGGCATCTGCGGAGCGTGCGGGAAGGAGGCAGCAGCCCAGCCCTGCTATATGTTTCCCCTCAACACCACAAGGATCTGGCTGCGAGATAATCGCGCTCCACCGCCTTTTCCTTAGGGCCCCTCTGCGCTGCAGCCACAAACCGGAGCGCAGGCAGTGTCCAAAGTTCATGTGCTGGCTGAGCGTTACCAGTTACACCGCTGCGCTCGGTTGCCCACAACTCGCTTCAGATCCCTCCTCCTGCGTTGAGATTTTCCAGCCTCGCTCTCTGCACAAAGGCCGATTGAAGGCAAGTCTCTGCTAACACGCTTTGGCCATTTCAGAGTAGGAAGGCAGGAAAAAGCAATATCTCTGCAATAAACATGCCCTTTTTTTTTTTTTTTTTTTCCTTGCAAGAATACAAAGCAATCTTCCAATTTTTAGGCGGCTCTGCTGCCGAAACTGCTGGGGGTCAGAGCTGACATCTGGCAGGGAATCAGTCCCGACCGAGAACAACGGCGGAGCCTTCCAGTAAACACTGCGTTTCAGTGCAGAAAGCTACATCCACCCAGGCACAGCACGCCTCGCAGCAGTGGTACCTCTTAATCAGCGCTTGGAAAGCTCGCAGCAGCGCGAGGAAGGATGAAAGCGGCCCAGAGAAGGTCCGACCCAGCACGCCCTGCTCACCGCGCGGGGCGAGCGCCGTGGCCTGGAGTTACCTATCGGCAGCAGATGTTTCGCTGCCCTTGAGAAGGACGATGTGAATGAGATGCGTGGAGCCAGGACCACTAAATCCCTCCTTGGCCTGCTTCAGATTAGAGCAGTTCAATGATATATCACTGAAGGCTTCCCAGAACTACACGAATACCAAAGAGAATTCAGTATAAATCATGGAAGGATTTAGGTTGGGAGGGATGTCTGGAGGTCTCCAGCCCAGCCCCTGTGCGAGCAGGGCTAGCTCCAGAGCCAGGCCAGGCTGCTCCGGCCAGGCAAGTGTTGGACATGGCCAAGGATGGAGGTCCCACCAACCCTACAGCTCATGTCTCAGGGCAGCACAGCTCCCAACACAACATGACTGTGTGTCAGTGCATGGAGAGCTGGTTGCCTGCAGGACACGAAGGAAGAGATGATGAGAACAAGAGGCAAAGCCTGCAGAGAAAGCACCATCACAGGCATCGTCTGGTTGCTCCTGCATGGGGCAAGGCTGGGTGCCTAGCCTGGGTGATGGGAATGGGGCCTCCTCTTCTCTCCCTAAGGCAGGCCCCAGTGCTGCTGCCAGCTGTCCCTGTGAGACCTCAGTGTCTCTCTATAGCTGTGGGTTGTTCCTCTTGGTCAAGGCAAGGATGAGCTTCCCACTGCTGCCTGTGGCTGCAGCCAGCCCTGAGCCCACTCGGCAGGACCTCGTGTTGGCAGGACCTCTTTCCAAGCTGACCAGGGACATGACTTGATTGTGCTTGAAGCAGCCAGCAGTGCAGGTTGTCGGACTCAGTACACAGCTTTGGTGAAGGGCCGTTGAGCTCCAAGACGGCTCTGAATAAGGAACTTGACAAGCCCAACTATTTTGCTTCCCCAAAATGAGACTGAGCAGCATTGGTTTGATTCCCAGGTACTCCAAAGCCCCGTCCACCCTCACAGCCTGCCCCCTGCCCCATGCCTGGAGGCCTGTTGCTCCAGGATGCTCCTGTAGGCAGATCTGCATTTCAGATACAGGTGGAGGTGAAAACCCATTAGCTAGCAATTAAAAGCTGGTAAAGCAAGGCAGGAAAGCATAAGGATGCTTGAAAATGGGCAGAGATGGCTTCTCTGTCTCTTCCTGCTTTAGATGAAGACTGCATTATCTGGAAGATATGCAGTAGATGAACATGAGGCACTTGCTCAGCAGAGGGATGGGCAGGTGGAGTGAACATTTCAGCCCACACAATGCCAGGCAGGGCCAAGCACAGCCCTCAGCCTCCCCACGGCTGTGACAGGCACCGCTCATGGCCTTGGCTGTTTCGGGATATTCCCAGCAGCAAACACATCTCGGGCTCAGATGGGGGAAAACGTCTGACCCAGGAGGGGCAGGTCCCCGTCCGTGCAGGGTTTGCAGGATCGGTCGTACAACATCACTTAGCGCTGGGGCTGGACACCTCGGGGGCCCCTTCCCCTGCATGCCCACGACCTGCCCTCCGCACATAGCTTTCCTTTGAGCTATGCATCCGCCGTGCTCCCGTAAAGCCGTGTCCCACCCCTCGGGGTCTCGCAGCGAGCGCCGTTTCCTAGGACAACGCCACAAACAGCGCTCGGCGCCGGATGCGTCTCCCCGCGGGGCAGGTGCGGGGCTGCTCCGTAGCTATGGCAAAGGTGTGTTTACTGCGGTGTTTGGCGAGCCGGTGCTACCCCCGGGACAGCACAGGGTGTAGGTGTGTGTGCGTGCACAGCAGGGCAAGGCTGTTTGGGGCGTTCGTGGGGAAGGCGTGCGACCCACAGCTGTGAGTCCCTATGCAGCAAACCGTGCCTTTTCCACTTGGGCCCCTTGTTTTCTGCCTTCCCCCTTGTTCATCAGCGTGTACCCAGAACCGTGACTTCCCAGCATGGGCCGAATTGCACAGCTTTTCCCCAACACTTCGCAAAGGCTCCCAGCCCTTCCCCGCGGGCAGCTCGCGGACGTCTTGGCTTCGTTGTGGCCCAATTGCAAAGGGCTTGGATCCCAGTCCCCATCGCGAGTGCCAGGGGCGGGGAAAGCGTGCCTCGTGTCTATTCTTTCGAGGTACAAAACACGCTTTCAAAAATCGGAGCCGTTTCACTGGCAAGGGGTGGAAGCTGCTGGGGACATCCAGCTGCCCCAGTTACGGTTCCCAGCGAGGCCACGTTCCCAGCCCCGCTCCCTGCATGTTTTGCAGGCACACGCACTGAGGATGCATCCCCTGGATCCCCAACCAGCCTCGCTGGTGTCTGCACGCCCACAGCCATGCTGCTGCAAAGCCTCTCCTCTTTGTGTCCCTCTGCTCCCAGCTTGCCACTCCGGGCTGGAGTGCAGAGCTTGTGCTTAACAACTGCGCGCGGTTCTGCTCAGCCCTACAACACTCAGCGAGCGTTCAGCCGGGCACTGCGGGGCACTCCGTGGCCCGGACACCGCGGCACAAAGCCCTGCACGAGGGTTCGGGTGAATGCAAAATGGGCACCATGCGAAGCCCCGTTGTCTGCTGCGTGGCCCCCTGCTCCTCGCCTGTCCCAGTCCGGGGTGGGGGGCTCGGGCTGCCACCGGGGGAACGCAGTTTTTCGCCGCAGCGGCCACGCTCAGCTGAGCGTTGGGTGAGACACTGCCGTGCCAGCACCCGGGGGCCGCAGTGACTGTCCCCAGACGGGCCGCGGGGCGGGCGCTGCGTGTCCCCAGGACACCCCGCGCAGGGGAGGGGGCCGCGCTCGCCTGCGCTCCCCCCGGCCGCCGGCGGCTGCGTTTCCCTGCGCGGTTCCCGATGCCGTCCTCCCGCCGGACACCCCACGCCCGCCACCTAACGGCCACGC
>NC_034426.1:768334-788254 GCF_002078875.1 Numida meleagris
TCCTTGCCGTGCTCTGCTTTCCTTTGCTCTGCTAGCCTTAGCTTTCCTAGTGGCTTTCTCTCCCTTTCTTGACGTCCCTTCTTTTGGAGGGTTTCGTCTCTTTTCTTTTTGCTCTCTTTTACCTTCTCCTGCCCTCACCCCTCCCCCCTCCCCCCCCCCCCCCCCTTCCCCTCACATCCTTGGAAGCAACAATTAAGCAGCTCTGGGATAAAACACACTGACTGCGAGAGCACGGGGGCATTGCTTCAAGAGATGGCAAGGCAGGCAGCTGCACCCCTCCTCCCCGGAGTCCTCCTCCTCTTCTCCATCCTCCCGGCTTCCCAGCAAGGAGGTAAGGAACGAGAAGGCTCCCTCCCCTGCGCCTGCAGGGGCTCTGCCGGGACCCTCCGTCCTGCCCCGGCCGAGGGCTGCGGGTCCCCGGGGAGGGCAGCCCCTGCCCTGCGCTGGACCCCCGGGGTGGCAGGCACAGCTCAGCCAGGTGCCACCTCCCCGTGTGCGGGGTGTGATGATGGCACCGAGGCGTCACACGGCGCTTGGGAGCGGCGCCGCCGAGCGCTTTTGGGGGGGTGGCTCCGAGGTGCCTCATCGTGCCCAGGTGCTGGGAACGTGCATGTGGGGTGACTGCAAGTGCCAGGGGCTGGGGCTGGCACCCATGGCCCCCCTGATGTGATCTCGGTGTCAGCTGGGGGCACTCTGGAGGGTGCGCGTGTGCACAGTGCGTGGCCATGGCAAAGCCTTTTGCTGGTGTCACCGGTGTCTGGTGGCTGTGTGTGTCCCCCGGTGCCGCCCACCCCCTGCCTGGGCAGCATTCGCTGCTGGGGCTGGATGACACCCCCTAGTGTGTGCACATGTGCACACGGGCAGGGGACAAACGGCACCGAGTACCAGGGCAGAGCATCCTGCTGCGGGTGGGACAGGGCCGAGCAGCACAGCAGGTGCGTGACCATGGTTTGGGGCCACTGTGAGCATGGATTTGGGGCTGCTCACAATGGGAAAAGCGGGTGAAAGTGGAGATAGCATGGTGCGGAGTGGGACAGCTGCCTCCATAGGGTCTGGGGTGAAGGGGAACAGCGCCTGTCTGGCTGCATGGGGCACCAGCAGTGGTGGTGATGGGGACGGTGCCAGAGCCATTGCACAGTGCCAGCTGCTCAGGCACAGGGCAGGACCCCATGGGCAGTGCCACCCCTGGCCAGGGCAGAGCCCTCAAGGCAGCTCTCTGCAGCCAGCAGCTCCTTCCACTGGTGCCCTGCAGCTCCCTGCTCAATCCCAGGCTGCTTGTCCCCAGCTGTGCACGTAATGTCACTCCTGTGCCAGGCACCTGCACAGCTGCTGCTCTGCCCGATCCTGGAGAGCTGCAGCCCGGGGCCAAGCAGCCGTCCCAGCCGGGTTGCAGCTCAGTGCTGGCCACTCCCTGTGCCTGGCAGGGATGCTCCATGCTGGCTTCCTTTGCCCTGGTTGCTTTGCTTGCCAGCTCCCATGCAGCTGGCAGCTGGGGAAGTCTCAGGATGGCTTTGGCCCCAGGGTGATATCCCACAGTGGTGTGTGAGCAGTTGGATCTACTGGCCCTGCTCCAGCCCCTGGCGCGCCATCCTGGGGTGTTGGCTGGTCTGGGAGCAGCTCCCTGAGGAGTCCCTGTGCTGATGGGGACACTGGGGAACATTTCTCCACAGAGGAGTTACTGTTGTCCCTGCAGCCTAGTGTGCTGCTTGGCACTGTGCTCTGCGAGCCCCTGAGGACTGAGTTGGGACAAGGGCACAGCCAGAGACACCACTGGGTGCTCAGGATGCACCCATCTGGAGGGGTCACAGGGCTACCTCCCATGGCACACACTGCAGCTCCAGTCTGGGCAGGGAAGGGACACTTGAGAGATGCCAGAGCTGGGGGCCTGGAGATGGGGGCAGCCCCCTGTGCTCAGACTGTCCCAGCGTCCTGGAGAAGCCCAGCGGAGTGCTGTCCCATTGAGGGGCTGAGCTGGTGGCATCTGGGATCCTCCAGAGGTGGCTCAGCATCAACCCCAGGAAGTTGGGTTGTTCTGGGCACCGTGGGAGCATGCAGGGCCCATGGATGAATCTGGGCTACTGTATGGGGAAGCTGCTGTAAAAGGTGCCAAGGGCAGTGTATGGAGGGGGGCACCCATCCCCCAGTGCTTTCCCATGAGTGACACCCCAAAGAGGACAGAGGGACACGGGTATCCCAGCCCTGTGGGCTCAGGGTGCAGAGGTGGGCACAGAGATGCAGGCAATAGATATGCTGGTGTCCTGTACCCCCCCCAGCACCCTGACCCCATGGAGACCCTCTGAGGGTACACAGTTCAGCCCAGAGCACCTGTGCAGCCTGCCTGCAGACACCCAGAGCTGAAAGCTGGGGCTCTGGGGTCCAGGTGGAAGCCTGGCTGTGGTGACAGCCTCCTTCTGCCCTCATCCTCCCAAGCTGCTACCAGTGGGCTCGGGACGCGGCACAGCTTCAAGGTTGCCTGGAGACTACGTGTTTCCAAAACCCATTCTTCCAAAAAAGCAAACAGTGAGAGGGAAATGTCTGCAGCGGTCGGGCGCTGAGCCGGCTGTGGGAAGGGGCCGGGGGGGCCACGGAGGAGTGGAGCTGGCTGCCCTGACACGGGGCGAGGGGCTGAGCCGGGCTGTGTGCACCCGTCCTGTCGTGGTCCTCAGGCGGCTCTTGGATGCAAGGGGAAATGAGCTGCTGAGTACAGAAAACATCTGCCATTCTTGCTTGAAAAGGGATCCGGCAGTAAGTGCGCAGGTAGTGGAAACAGCGTGGATAACAGGAATAGCTGTCAAACATAAATGGTGTGGAAAACAGAAAATAGCACAGATAACGGAGTAGTGCAGCTATTGCAGCGACCAAATGGCACAGAGCTGTGGAAGAGAAGTCCAGCTCCTATAACCGGCTCCTGAAACATCTCCATGAGCTAACCCCTGCAGACAGGGCTGTGGATTTAGGTGCATGTTTTCCTGTCTCAGGGTTGGAAACACAGCTCTAGCCAGGGGGGGGAAAGGGACCTGGGAGCAGGCTCTGAGCAGGACAGACACAGCGCAGGGAGCCACCAGTCCCAGTGGGGCTGTGACTCAGTATCTCCATCTCCAATGTGCCAAGGGATGGAGGGGGCAAAGGAGGGCCCCTCGTGCTGGGATCAGACTACAGGAGATAGGCAGTGCCTGCTTCCCTGCTGCAAGGGCAGGGACAGGGCTGCAAAGTGTGTGACAAGCGTGGAGACACAGCCCCTGGAGAGCCACTGCCACAGTGTGGCGTGGACATGGTGCAGCAGTGCAGCTGGGCAGGAGCACGGGGCTGGTTGATGTCACGGCCAGCCCTGCTCAGCAGCACATGGGGAGCAGCCTCCTGCTCCCAGCGAAATCTGTGCAGCCAGCCTGGCTGGTGCCAAGGCAGGAGGTCCCCATACACCTCCTGACCTGGGCATGGACACCAGCACCTTCCCTTTAATCCTCCAAAACACTGGGATTGCATGGAGCTGGAACAGGCTCCAAGAGCACGGCCTCTGCATGGCGTCTCTCAGGCCTTTATGGGACTGGAAGGGCACTGAGCTGCCTCCTCCTACCTTCCCCATGGGGCTGTGCCAGGCAGCGGTGGGCCAGAGGGCCCGGGTGTTCCCCATGGTGCCCAGCATTCCCCCAGCAAAAGATGCCACCCTACCCACAGAGGGCTGAGCCCTGGGGACACCGCAGGGGTGTCCGACGCAGCTGCCCAGCAGGACGGGTGGGGAGGATGAGAGATGTGTGTATGTTTGGAAACAGGCAAGGAGCTGGGATTTGTTTTTCCAAGCTGGTGGGGGGGGGATGAGGGAGGGCAGGCGGAGGAATGTGCCAGGAAAAGGAGCCGCTCCGTAAGCGCTGGCCGGCTGCCGCCCCGCTGGGCTGGGCTGGGCTGGGCTGGGCTGGGCTGGGCGGTGGGGCGAGCCGGGCGGTCAGCAGGGACAGGGAGACAGCACTGCTCCCCTGGACATCAGCTGCAGCACAGCTGGACTCGTGCCCTGAGCTGGCTTGGGGATGCATGGTTTGCCAAATCCACTGCTGGGCATTGCTGGAATACATCAGCCAGGGAGGGGATGCTGCTGGGCCTGTGCCCCCCAGTGTGTGTGTACACAGGGGCGTGCATCCTTCATGTGTGTGCACACACTTGTCCTTCACCTGTGTATGCACCTTGTGTGCCACCTGACATCTGTGTGTGCGTCCCAGCATGGCAAGGATGGCACTCCATCCCTGGTACCCCACAGGGTGGCTGGGTGCAAGAAACACCCTCGGGTCAGAGGCTCCACGTGCCATGTGCCCCAGGGCTGTGCTACCACATGCACCAAGCTCCTGGGGGGTGCAGGGTCCTCCCCCTTGTGACCACAGGCTCTGGAAGCCACAAATCCTCCCTGCCCAGCTCACTGCGAGCCCCCCAGCCCTGCCCACCACACCAGAAATCCCTTTACAAGCTGCTCATGACCAGAAAGCCTGGCCAGGAGCAGGGCATCCCCTCACCTCGTCCCTGTACACCAACCATCCTGCAGTGAGATCCCCGCTGGCCTGCATCTCATGCACGGCCGCCATGGAGCAGGGAGCATCCATCTGCTGAACGTGGCTCTGCAGGGGGAGGTGCACCCACCCCAAAGTCCCTCAAACACCATGTGGGAGTCCCGCTCCAGCCGCCCTTGAGAGGAGAGGGACTGAGGAGCTTCTTGGCTTTGCAGGGACAGGCAGAGGGATGCAGATTGGGTGTGATTGGGTTTTGGAGTTGGCAATGTTTGGGGAGGCAAAGCTGGATCCCAGCCTGCTCATTATCCTGCCGACATTCACAGTGGGTCCTGGGGCAGCTGCAGACCCCATCACCAGTGTGGCACTGGAGGTATGGAGATGTGCAAGGACAGGCAGGGAGCTCACCCTGCTCCAGGGTGTGCCTCCATCCCAGTCCTGCACAGATTCTTGCGAGGGTTTTAACCAGAGTCTCTCCTTTTGCAGGGGTCCCTGGTGCTATTCCGGGAGGGGGAGTCCCAGGAGGAGGCTTTTTCCCAGGTAAGGGGAGCTGGGCAGTGTGGGGGCACTGTGGGGATGGGGCAGGCCCTTGGGGAGGCACCCAGGACACCTGTGAGATCAGCAGAGCAGAAGCAGGGGACATAGGGACATGCAGCCCTGGGTAGCTGCAGCCCCATTGGTGTGGGGAGGGGGCTGTGCCAGGCTTCTGCTGGGGCCACCTGCCCACAGCTGGCACCTCCACAGCCCCCACTGTGGGAAGGTTCTGGCTGACAGCCTGTCCTCAGTGCATGCATCCTTGGGGACCTCTGATCTGTCACCCCCAAACCCATGGCATGAGTGGGGCCTGGGTGGGAGCTTGCGCAGGTGGGTGCTGAAACTGTGCCATTGCTCGCAGGTGCTGGGGTCGGAGGTTTGGGAGCAGGTTTGGGAGCAGGTGAGTGCTGGGGACCCTCGCCTGGGACGGGGAGGGGGAGGCATGGCAGCACCATGTGGTGTCCCCATGCCAGGAGGGGATGCGCTGCAGGGGATGCAGTGCCTGACTGCTCTCCCTCATCTCCCCCAGGGCTCGGTGCTGGAGGAAAACCTCTCAAACCAGGTATGAACCTTCCCTCCATCTCTCACTGATTGCACCAGCAGCCAGGATGCAGGAGGAGGCTGTGGGGATGGGATGCTCCCTGACACCCGCCAGCGCTTTCCGCTCACCGAGCTCTCAATAACCACAATGTCTCTGCGCGCCTTCGTCCTTGTCCCTGGCTTCAGCGCTGCCACTTTCTCTCCAATTGTTCCCATCTCCCAGACATCCTCAGCAGTCCCATAGCTGAGCGGCTTTGGCTGGGGCTCGTCTGCCCAAGAAGGAGGGGATGAGTGGTGGGGAGCAATGGCAGGGCGCTGATGGAGATGCCCACTGTCTGTGAGCAGGGGATGCTCCATGGGATGGGGAGCGCAGCGCCTGGGGTGGGGTGTGCAGCCTGCCCCGTCCCCACTCAGCGCCGCGGGAGCGCCAGCCCCAGGCGGGGGCCTGCAACCTCCGTTTACTCAGATTTCAGCTTGTGGAAAGAAAAACAAGGCCCTTTATTTCGGTGTAATTAAAACCAAACGCGGCGCAGCCGCGAAGCCCCAGCCGGAGCGGTGTCCGCACCGTGAGCCAAAGGCAGTGGAATTTGCGCCTGGAGGGAGCGAGTGCTGATTAGCCCCAGATGTTGGAAGGCAGCGCTGGCCGGAGCCGGAGGGACTCATTCCTCAGCCATAAACATTTCGGCTCCGTCCCCTCGTGGCCCGGGGGGTGGGGGATGGGTGGGGCTGGAAGGGACGGCGGTGGCCATCAGATGGGGACACACGTCCTATGCCACTACCTGCGTCCCTTCCCCATCCCTCTGTGCCCGTCCCCAGGGCCTGGTGGGCAGGGACCCCTGGACCAATGCATCCAGCTGGAATGGTGCAAATAGGGCCCTCCTGTTGGCCCTGGGGGGACCCATCCCACGCACATCCCTATTTGCCATGACAGCCACATCCGTGCTCTGCATAGGGAGCACGAGCTGGGGTGATGGCAGGGAACCCCACGGACTGGCCCAGACACCAGAGCAGCATGGGACAGGAATGGGCAGGCATGCCTGCATCCCAGCCCCTTCCCAGTCCCCATGCAGTGCCCCTGAAGCCACACTGTCCCCCTCAGCCCAATTCTCTTTCCAGGGGTCAGTGGCCTCGGGGGACTCGGCCCTCTTGGCCTGCAGCCAGGTGAGCATGAGCCAGGATTATCCCCAACTCAGAGAGCCTCCCCAGGGACAGCGGGTGGCTTATCTCCTCAGCCGTAGGGCTTGTCCATGGCCCCATAGCCGTGTCCTCCCATGGAGTTAGGCTGGGCAGCCCCAGGCAGTGACAGGAGAGGGCTGGCAGCAGGGGGACAGTGCCTGCACGCAGCATGTGCAGCGTCCTGGGACACTGCAGGGTGCCTGGGTGGCAGGGACGGGAGCAGATGTCTGGGGGGACACGTGGGGTGACAAAGCACAGGACATGAGCCAGGCTGGCACCACAGAGCTGTCCCCATGCAGATGTCACCTAACACTGCCTCGCTGTGCCTAATGCCAGCTCACTGCCCCTCGCCTCTGCTGCAGCCCTGGGGTACAGGCACCTTCCTGCTCCCACGCTCACCCTGCTTCTCCAGCTGTACACAGGTGCAGCAGGGCTGGGTGGGCACTTGTGCTGATGGGTGCTAAGACTGTGCCATTGCTTGCAGGTGCTGGGGTCGGAGGTTTGGGAGCAGGTTTGGGAGCCTTCCCCGGAGCAGCTTTCCCAGGTGCTGCGGCTGCGGCCGCTCTTAAGGCTGCGGCAAAAGCTGGTGAGTACCAGGGGTGTCTGTGGGGATGCTCGGGGGGGCCTCTGGGCTGGGGCATCCTTAGGGCTCCGGAGATCACCTGCCCAGCCCAGGAGTACCCATCCCCTGTGCTGCCTTGGGGTGTCCCTTCCTTTGGCATCCATAGCCCAAAGGTGACATCTCACCCTGTGCCCTCTTTTCCCTGTGTCCCCAGGTGCTGGCCTTGGTGGCGTGGGTGGAATTGGTGGCCTTGGAGGTGTGGGTGGAGTTGGTGTTCCCGGAGGCCTTGGTGTTCCCGGAGGTAGGAAATGTCCCATTCCCACACTCTGAGCTTGCGGGAGCGCCGTGTGAGTGCTCAGTGCTCTCTGCTCCTGCAGGTGTGGTGCAGCCCGGGGTTGGCGCGGCGGGGAAGCCCCCCAAAGTGCCAGGTAGGTGCATGGCCCAGATGGGGCTGGGGCAGTGGGCAGTGCCTGCGGACAGGGGCTCACTGCTGCCTTTCTCCTGTCCCACAGGTGCTGGCATCCCTGGAGCTTTCCCGGGTGGTGGTGTGCTCCCTGGAGCAGGTGAGCTGGGTCCCATCCGTGACCACTGAGCAGGTCCCCATCCCACGGGAACACCCTTTCATTTGAGGGGGTTCTCATCCAATGGCAATAACTCTGCCTGGGAGGATGTCCCCATCCTATGGCAGCAGCCCAGAATGCATGGGGACCCAACCAAGAGCAGCACCCTGACCTTCAAGAAAGTCCCCATCCCACAGCAGCACCCCAACCTCTAAAAGGATTTCCATCCCACTGCAAGGCCCTAACCATTGAGAGACTCCCTGATGCGGCAGCAGCACCTCTATGTCCAAGAGGGTCTTCATCCCACAGCTGCACTCCTCCTTTCAGGGGTTCCTTGTCTCATGGCAGCACCACAACCTCTGAGGGGGTTCCCGTGCATGGAAGTACCCCAGCCAGCAAGGCGAAACCATGCAACAACACCATGGGGTTCCTTATCCCATGGCAGCACCCCAACCTCCTCCAATAGCAGCACCCCAACCTGCAAGGAGAATCCCACCTCCAAGGGAGTCCCCATCCCATTGCAACACCTCAGTCTCTGAGAGGATCGCCATCCAACAGCAGCACCCCAGCTTCTGAGGGGATCCCCACTCCATGGCAATGCTCCAACCTGCAATGGGAACCCCATGCCACAACAGCACCCCCATCTCCAAGGGGGTCCCGATCTCCAGGCAGCACCTTGGTGACCCATTGGTGGCCTCGTGGCCAGCTGCATCCTGACCACCTCCCCATCCCAATGTGTTCAGCCCCACTGGGACACCACTGCCACCTGCCAAGCTCCCTGCCCACCTCTCCTTGCCCTCCCCACCATTTCCAGCCCCACTTGCTAAAGCAACATCTCCATAGTGCCAAAGGTGGGGACTTGATGCCTCTGGGGACCTGGTGTGGGAGCGAGTGACATCAGTGCTGGACACCGAGTGGAGCAGACTGGGAGCAGGAGGGGTGGAGGGGGACAGGAACCCCTCACCACAAAGCAATCGGGGGAGGAAAACTTGTGAGAACAAGATGTTTCAACACTGTTGGAATGGGAAGTGTGTCGCTGGTCAGGAATGTCTTTCCGTGTCTGAAAATGGCATGACTTATAATGAAAGACAGTTGTAAAAGGGAAAAGAACTGGAAAAAAACAAATGTAGCCCAACCGCTAATGGGCAGAAATGGAGCCTTTTCCCTGGATGTCTGGGCAGGATGAGGTCTGAAGGGCCAGGAGCCACCACCACCATGGTGCTTGGTGCCACAGCTGGGGCTGGAGCAGGGATGTGCCATGGATGGAGTTTGTGTCCCCCCGTCACGCTGGTGCTGGGCACGGGGCTCAGTGCAGCTTGGGGTGCTGAGCCAGGGAAGAGTGAGGTGATTTCAAGAAAAGTGTAGATGTCACACTGAGTGACATGGTTTAGTGGTATTGTGGTGATAGTTGATGGTTGAACTGGGTGATCTTGGTGGTCTTTCCAACCTGAATGATTCTATGATTCTAAGACTGGGGTGCTGGGTGCAGGTGGCTCAGGGCATGCCCAGAGGGTTTTTCTCTCATCTCTGGGCATTAGCAGGCAGGAGGGGGCATGGCTCTGGGTACCACGAAGCCACAGTGTGTTCACTGTCCCCTCTGCTCCACCCCAGGTATCCGCTTCCCCGGTGTAGGCGTGCTGCCCGGCGTTCCCACTGGCACCGGGGTCAAGCCGAAAGGTCCAGGTATGTCTCTGCTCCCATTCACACGTCAGGTCCAGGGCTCACCTCCACCCTACTGGGGCTGTCCCCATGCCAGCCCTTGTACTGCCCACAGCTGAACCCAAGGCAGGACCCTATGGGTTGCTGGGAGCCCCACAACTCACAGCTATATCTTTGTTTCTCCCCAGGAGCAGGAGCCTTCGCAGGAATCCCCGGTGAGTGCCCTTTCTCTCCCCTCCGTTCTTCTCTTCCTTCCTAAGTTTCTCCATCACCGCAGTGGCCTCCCCACACCAGAAGGTGCCTCAGGGGCTTCCCAAGCCGTGGCCGGGGACCCAGGGTGCCGCGGGCACCCCGCTCTGCAAGGTCTGGTGGCAGCCTGGGCGCAGGCTCCAGGTGAGCGTCTGCTGTTGGCTTTGCAGGACTGGGAGGCTTTGGAGGCCAGCAGCCCGGTGTCCCTCTGGGGTATCCCATCAAAGCTCCCAAGCTCCCAGGTAAGCGGCCACAGCCAGCAGGGATGCGGGTGGGGGCCAGGGGGACGAGCCGCCGTCCCCGCTGCCCCGGGCTGAGCCGCGGTGGCCCTGGGTGGCCCTGGGATATGTGCTGGGCTGGGCCACCCTGTGCTGGTCCGCAGCTCCCTCCCGGCACCAGGCGCATCCTTCCAGGGACCCTCTGCTTTCTGTGGCCCCTGGGGGCCAGGGGTTGCTCACCAGACGCTCACCCAGGCTGCGTGTCCCCCATTGGGGACCCCTCGCCAAGGCCACCACCAGCAGGATGGCAGTGGGGACAGAGGCAGGACTCCCTCCTCACTGCCCGCAGAGACGATGCTCGGTCCCAGCCCGGGGGTGCTCAGCACCCCTCTCCCAACCTGCGCTGCCCCGGTGCCATCTGTCACCCATCCCTGTGCCGGGTGCCAGACCCACCCATCCCATGCAGGGACAGCAGTGGGGTGGCAGCGGTGGGCACGGGGTGGCACTGCCTGACTGCACCCCAGTGACACCCAGGGCATGGATGGGAGCCAGACCCGAGTGGGGCCCCACATCCCAGGGGTGCAGGAGCAAGCGGGTCCCCGGGCGTTATCCTGGGGTGCAGCCCACCCCAGGGCGCGCATCCCTCCCCGCTACGGCCGCCAGCCCCGGCAGCTTCCCCCAGCGGGGCCCACGGCAGAAATACTTGGCCAGCGCCCGCTTCCTCCCGCAGAGGCTCGTTCCGCTCGTTAGGGCGACCCGGCCCCGCGCAGATCGGATGCCGTCTGGCCGCCCGGCCCCAGACGGCCTTTCATGGGGTGCCTGCTGCAGGCACCTGGCCACGTCCCGGCGGCCCCACCAGTGGCCCGCGGCCCAGAAGGGGCTGACCCACTTTCTGGGGAGCCGCCACGCCTGGCTCGGAGCGGTGAGCCCCACAGCAGCAAGTGGCTGCCGTGTCCCCATCCCTCCCTCAGGGACCCCACCCTTGTGGCTGCTGTGCAGTGCCACCTCTTGCAGGGTGTGTGCTAGGATGGTGTTTCTGTCCCCTGGTGTGCTTTCGGGTGCTGGGTGCACCCCGGCTCGTCGCTCTCCAGCAGCGTGGGGATGTGCTGGGCTGGCTGTCACAGCTCTTGGTTGAAGCAGAGGTGTTCATCAAGGGGCTGCTGACATGTGTAGTACATTTTCATGTCCCTCACACTGTGTGCAGGAGCTGGTGAGCGCAGGGCAAAAGGGGCAAGGAGACAGCACTGAAAATAGCATTTTCAGGGGAAAGTTTCCTGCTAGGGTGCATTGCTCCAGACGCACCAGCCAGCTCCTGGGCTGCCCTGGAGCAGGAGGGGGCCCCAGGGCCTCCCATTTGCTGGGGGTGCAGGCTGATCTGTGGCTGAAATCAGGATCCCCACTGATGTCACAGGGATGGGAACTGTGCCGAGGTGGCCTCAGGTCTGGGAAAATGGCTTTCTGTGCCAGCGCTGCTTCTGTTAGCACCAGTGACACTGGTGGCCATCCTTGTGCTGGCACAGGGTGCGTTCAGGGGCACTGGGGACCCAGAGAAACTCCCAGAGTCCCAAAGGCTTGGGCCCTCGGTGCCGCCTTCATGCGTCACCTGCTGTCAGACAGCCGGGGGGCGAGCGAGGTGCTGCTGCTGCTGGGTGCCTGCTCATGGCCACCGCCTGCAGAGCACTCCCAGCATCGCGTGGCAGCTGGTGGGAACAGCTTGTGGGTGGGGGAAATCTGGAGCGCACATGTTGGCTGTGGGATGCTGTCTCATAAGGAGCAGCATCCTGTCCGTGGGTGATGGTACTGCCCGTGGTGCCAGCACGGGGACTGGACTGCTGTGATACGCAGTCCCAGGTGCCACTTTGTCACCATTCCTTGGACTGTGGCCACTGCCACGTTGAGCATCGGGTGTTCCCGTGCTGTCCTGTGCAATGAGACTCTGCTCTTTCGCAAGGAGCCGTCTCCTCAGCCGCGATGTTCCTTCTCGTAATCCCCCCGTCCCTTCTCGCCGACCTCCCAGTGAGGTCACGTTTCAGCTCCCAAGCCCTGATTCCAATTAAAGCCGCGCGCTGGAGCCTGGCGCAGCCGGCCGGGTACGGCTCTCGCCCCGGGGCTCTCGGGGGATCACTGCCGATGCGGGGTCATGGGAGGCTCCAGCAAAGACACGCTCGTGTTGGAAACCAGCTCCACACACCGCAGCCCTCGGTGTGGGGCTCGCTTTTGGAGAGGGGCACCTCTGGGATGCCCACCATGGTGTGGCATTGCACCCCAAAAAAGATTTGGCTGGGAAAGAGCCCCAGTGCTGAGGGCTTGCTGGCTGGCTGGCAAAGAGGGGCTACACCGCGGGGCAGAGCGGGCACGGCCACTGGCAGCCAGGTGCTAACCAGCGCCTTTTCTCCTCCCCAGGTGGCTTTAGATTGCCCGCCATCAACGGTAAGCTGCCCTGTGATGAGCGCTCATAGCTCCACGGTCGTAGCTCCTCGCAGACCCTGTGTCCCCAGCGTGTCCGGAGCTATGGGGCTGGAGCTGTTTGTCTGCCTCACCCCCACCTCAGCTCCTGACATCGCTATGCTTTCTCTTTGTGCTTGCAGGCCTTGGACCAGGTGGGATAGGAGTAGGGGTTCTTGCTGGGAAGGCCGGCTACCCCACTGGGACAGGTATGGCCCCCACCCTGGCTGCTCTGGGCGGTTCAGGGACCCATGGACTGTGTCGGGGGGAGCTGGCACCCCCTTGGCTTTGTTGGTGCTTGGATAGGATTCTTGGCACTGCCTGGCAGCCCCGCAGTGGCCAGAGACGGGACAGAGTGGTGTCACCTCCCTAAGGAGAGGGGAGGGCTGTGGTGGGGATATCCTCATCTCCTCAGCATCTCCTCCTGTCCCTCCCCAGGTGTTGGAGCACAGGCAGCGGCAGCAAAAGCAGCAGCTAAATATGGTGAGCCACTATCCGTGGGCACACACAGGACCCACGGCCCCACTGTGGAGGCTGTGCTCCCTCCTGGGCTTGGGGGGACTGCTGCTGTCGCATCTCTGAGCTGATTCCCCATTCTCCCTGCAGGAGCTGGTGTCCTGCCCGGGGCTGGTGGCATCCCAGGGGTGGGTGGCGTGGTGCCCGGTGTCGGTGTTGTGCCAGGAGTCGGAGGTGAGGCTGGGCTCAGCCCCAGGGCGCAAGGCCCACATCCCCCTGTCCCCATGTCCCCATGTCCCACACTCCTGACTCTCTCCTGCTGCCCTGGCAGTGGGAGGCCCGGCAGCAGCAGCAGCTGCAGCGAAGGCAGCAGCAAAGGCAGGAGCCTACGGTGAGTCCCTGCTCCTGAGCCTCACTGGCGTGGCTTTGTGGGGCGCTTTGCTTTCGGGATGCTCTCTGAGCCCAGAGCCCTGCATGGTGGCACCCGCAGCTCCCGGTGCCTGCAGGGTCTGCAGTCAGTTAGCAGAGGGATGGGCTGAGATCTGCAGCTCGCTGCTCTCCTCCTTGGCAGAGGCAGTCAGTTTCACAGCGGCAAACCCGCGCTCATTGGAGCATCCAGAGGAAATGCGTCAGCCCCGGCAGCAGCTGGGATTGATGGACCCGTCCTTGGGGGACCTCAGGGTCCTGCCAGCTGCCACCAACTTCTGGCCACGTGGGCTGTAGGGTTGTGGTGCTGGGAATCCCCTGCCCGGGTGTATGCACGCTGTGGGGACACTGCCTCATGCACACTGCCATGTGAGCATCACAGTGCTTGCAGAGCAGCACAGCAGCCGGCGAGCATCTTCTTCCTGCTCCCCATGCCTGTGCCTGCGGTGCTATTGGGAGCTCATCCACCCTTGGCCCCAGGTGCAGCCCCAATGGGTGTGCACAGGACACCTGATCTGGGAGCTCTGAGCCCGCTCCAGCTTCTGGCTTTGCCTGGAGGATCTGTAGCCCTGTGCCGTCTCCTGCCACTATGGGACACCGTGCCCCATAGCAGCACTTTTGGGGTGCTCTGACTGCTCTGCTTCCCTCCAGGTGCAGGGGTGCTGCCCGGGGTTGGTGGTGTCCCAGGTCTTGTGCCTGGTGTCGGCGGTGTGCCTGGCTTGGTTCCTGGCGTCGGAGGTGTTCCTGGGGTGGCAGGTGACTGTCCCCATGAGCTCTGTCCCTGCTGCAGTCAGTGTGGGGCAGGTAGCTCAGGGTCCCTCTCTCTTGTCCCCAGGAGTTGGGACACCAGCGGGAGCAGCAGCAGCAGCCAAGGCAGCTAAGTATGGTAAGCACTGCACCACGCAAGGAGCCCTCTGACCACCTCGTTATCCTGGGATGTCTGCAGTGTCCCATGCAGACAGCTCCTCTGGCACTCATCCCTTCCACAAGAAGTGACCTGACACTTGTCCCTTGAATGAAGGTCAAGGCTGTGGCTGCTCTGGGCAGTTCCCAGTCTGACCAGTGCCCAGAGCCCCCAGCCCTTCCAGGTGCATACCGGGGGCCACCAGCCATGTCTCCATGCCATTTGGCTGCAAGGCTCCATCTCCCCATGGTGAGCGTCATCTGGAGTCCCCATGGAATGGCCTCTGTGCTGATGACTTCCTAGCTCTTGGGTGACCCCAAACCAGGCGTGTGTCCCATGCAGCTGCTGGGATGAGGCAGGGGGCCACGATAGTAAGAGCAGCTCTTCCTCCATGTCCCACCTCTCAGCAAACCCAGCTTCTTCTCTCTTGCTGCCTGCAGGAGCTGGCGTTCCTGGTGTTGGCGTTCCTGGTGTTGGCGTTCCTGGTGTTGGCGTTCCCGGTGTTGGCATTGGAGGTGTTCCTGGTGTTCCTGGTGTTCCCGGTGTTCCTGGTGTTCCTGGTGTGCCTGGTGTGCCTGGTGTGCCTGGAGTACCCGGTGTGGCTGGTGTTCCTGGTGTGGTGCCTGGTGTTGGAGGTGAGCAGATGGGCTGGCATGAGGGGACAAAATGGTGCCAGCTGTGCCAGACCCTCTGCCACCTTTTCTTCTGTCCCTGCAGTTGGTGGCCCAGCAGCTGCTGCTGCAGCGAAGGCTGCAGCAAAAGCGGCCGCATTTGGTGAGATCTTCATCCTTTGCTCTGGGATGGATGGTGGTAGGGGTGGAGGGATGGAGGGATGGATGGAGGGATGGGTGGAGGGACAGGTGGATGGTTGGATGCAGGTATGGGGTAATGGATGGATGGTGGGATGGATGGATGGAGGGAGGGATGGATGGAGGGAGGGATGGATGGAGGGAGGGATAGATGGAGGGAAGAATGCTTACAAATGGCCAGGGCAGGGGCTTGGATGTATCCCTGAACCTCTCGGCAGGAGCAGGGGGTGTTCCTGGGGTTGGTGTTCCCGGGGTTGGTGTTCCCGGGGTTGGTGTTCCTGGGGTTGGAGTACCTGGAGTTGGAGTACCTGGAGTTGGAGTACCTGGAGTTGGTGTGCCTGGAGTTGGTGTACCTGGGGTTGGCGTTCCCGGAGTTGGCGTTCCCGGAGTTGGCGTGCCCGGTCTGGTGCCTGGTGAGATGTTCTCTAGGGGATGCTCAGGGATGTCTGAGGTGGTGCTGGCTGATAGATGCTGGCATGGCCACCTCAAGTCTTCACTGCCCCTCATGCTCCCCCTCTCCCCTAGGAGCTGGCCCAGCTGCTGCTGCCAAAGCAGCCGCCAAAGCCGCCAAGTATGGTAAGATGGGCTCACTCTGCTGTTATCCCACAGGTCCTGTCTCCTGCCACCTCCCCACCTCAGGGTGCTTCCCTGATCTGGGCTGAGGCTATGCACTGCATGGGGTCCCTGTGGGCTGGGGCAAGGGATGAGCTTTCTGTAGGGCTGTGCATGGGATGAGGTCCTGGCTGTGTCAAGGAATGCTCTCCAGAGAGCTGGCCTGCATGGATGCTTCTAGGTCATCCATACAGCTTCTCATACATTTGTTCATCTATCTCCCTTCTACCCACCCATCCACACCACCACTCACTCATCCACCTACCTACCTATCCATCCATCCATCCATCCATCCACCCATCCATCCATCCATCCATCCATCCATCCATCCACCCATCCATCCACTCCACCATTCATCCATGCCTCCATCCCACCACCCATCCACCCACCACTCCATCTGTACAATCAACCTAGCCTGCCATTCCCCTGTTTCATTCACCATCTTTCTGCCCGAGCTAGACCCCAACCTTTCTCTCCCTTTTCTTGCAGGAGCAGCTGGCCTGGTTCCCGGTGTAGGCGGCCTGGTTCCCGGCGTAGGTGGCCTTGCTCCTGGAGTAGGTGGCCTTGCTCCTGGAGTAGGTGGCCTTGCTCCTGGTGTAGGTGGCCTGGTCCCCGGTGTTGGAGGTGTCCCAGGTGAGGCAGGCAGTGGTGGCAGCTTGGCTGGTTTGGGAAGAGGTCTGGGGCAGAGTGGGCGTGAGGAACATCCTGGTGGCCTCCACCAGCTTGAAGCCATCTGTTCGTGGGTGGCCAAGATGAAATGGATGAGCTTTACCCAACGCTGCTGGAGAGGACCCCCAGGGACACTGACCCTTGTCTTGCTGTCCCAGGTGTTGGAGCTCCAGCAGCAGCCGCAAAAGCAGCAGCCAAGGCAGCCAAATATGGTGAGCTGGGCACATCTCCATGTGGATAAGCCGTGCTGGCATGAGCACTGCCCTGGCTCCATGCAGCCCCCAGGCTGTGTCCTCAGCCCCTCTCCCCACAGGTGCTGGTGTTGGAGGGGTGCCAGGCGCTGTGCCCGGTGCTCCTGTTGTGCCAGGAGTGACGCCTGGCGTTGGTGGTGTCCCCGGCTTGGTACCAGGTGTAGGGGTGCCCGGTGCTGGCGTTCTCCCCGGGGCAGGTGAGAGCATGACATACCCAGCTGTGTGCAGTGGGAGTGGGATGCCTGTCCTAACCGCAGTGCCCTTGCTTGCTTTGCAGGCATCCCTCAGGTCGGGGTGCCGCCTGGTGCTAAGCCTCCCAAATTTGGTACGTAGCACTGCCACCAGTCCCCAGCCTGCTCCCCTTTGGGCATCCTATGTCATTATTGGGGTGCTAGTATTACTCCATGTCCCTGCATGCCCTGGCAGAGTGGCCCAGGTCTGGGAGATGGCACTCTGCACAGGGTGACAGAGTGAGGACATTTTCCCCATGCAGGATGGGTCAGGGCCACCCCCCTGGGGTCACTGTCCCTTTTGTGTGGGCTGGGGGCACCCGGCCTCACTGTCTCTCTCCTGCAGGTGTGCCAGGGGCTGGAGTCCCAGGGGTTGGTGGCATCCCAGGTAGGTGATGCAGGGGATGGGTGCTCTTCTGGGGCATGGGGCTGCACAGGGAGGGTGCGGGCTGCTGCAGGGCTGGGCAGGGAGTGGGTTGGACCCAGGGCTGGCACTGCAGTAGCAATGCCTCATGCAAATCCCACTGCCATGTGAGCTGGGAGTGGTGGCAAGGCCGGCACTGCCATGCCCAGTGTCTTCAGCCCGTTTCCCACCCTGGCCTGAAGCCCACCGCAGGCTTCCCTGAGTGCAGCCCCCATAGCCCTGCTCTCTGTCCCCATGGCCACCTGTGGGTGCTTACCTGGGCTCTCCATCACAGGTGCCCTCGGGGTTGGTGGCCTCGGAGTTGGTGGCCTTGGTGCTGGTGGCCTTGGTGCTGGTGAGTTGTGCTGGTGGGCTTAGTGTTGGAGTCCCAGGGTTTGAAGGGCCGAAAAGGAAATGGCATTTTGGTGATGCAGAGCCACACTGTCCCCTCCCAGCTGTGACTCTCAGGGCTGGGTTTTGGGGAGCGGGGAAGGACAGGGGCATGGGTCCCATGGTCCCCATGTCCCCACCCTGCACTGTCACCGTGCCCTATCTGTGCCCTGGGGTACAGCAGGGAGGGGATGGCCACAGCCCCAGCAGGGCACAGGCCATGGAGTGAGGGGACAGTACAGCAGTGTCCCAGTGTGTGAGACAGCTGGGGACCCTCTGGGCTCAGTTCGGGGGCTGTGCTGATGCCCCTCTCTGATGTAGGGCTCTTGTATCCAGGAGCTGCTGGAAAACCTCCTAAGCCAGGTAAGGAACAGGGACAGCCTTAGCTGCCCCCTGATGCTACCTCCATCCCCATGCCCTCACCCTCACAGGGGCTCTCCCTTCCCACAGGTTTTGGTGTTGGGGGGCTGCAGCCAGGTGAGTGCTGGGGCTGGGGGCTGGGGTGGGACTGCACCACTGCCTGCACTGCTGCACTCACTGTCCCCATGCCACTGCCTTGCTGGGTGCACCGGGTGGGCACCCATGGTGGGGACGGGGCTCTTGGAGCAGGTCGCACTCAGCTGTAGGCTGGGGATGCTGCAGGCATGCAGGGCTGTCACTGCTTGTCACTGCTGTTACTTTTCCCCCCAGGGGCTGGAGTTCCCGGTTTTGGTGTGTCACCGATATTTCCAGGTACCTTGCCCTGTGCCCTGTGCCATGCCCATGGGGACACGCAGCACAAGGGGACATGCAGCACATAGGGCATGGCGACACGCAGCATGTGGGGCATGGGGACATGGCCATGGGGGAGTGGGGCAGAGCTGGGCTGGGGGACATGGGGCAAAGCATCCCGACGCCAATGAGGTTTTGCTGTGCTTGCAGGTGGGGTTGCCGGTCAGCTGGGATTTGGCGGTGAGTGCACTCTGGTCACATGCATGGGGACATGGAGATGTTGGGTTGGTGGTCCCCTCACCCTCACAGGGCACTTGTCCCCACGTTACCCCGCACCCCACTCACTGTTCTGCCTTGTCCCTGCAGGGAAGCCCCCCAAGACCTACGGAGGAGCCCTGGGGGCCCTGGGCTTTAGAGGTGAGTGCTGCCCGGCATCCCCCCACCCCTCCTTCCAGCACCTTTCTGGGGCTTGGGGGACTGAACCACTGTCCCCCCTCCATCCTCAGGTGGAGTTGGCTGCGCACAAGGGAAATACTGCGGGAGGAAGCGGAAGTAACCGCCCACCGCCACCGATGACCTCATGAACTTTGGTGCTACTGCATGGTCCAGAATGTAAATCCCCACCAAGCTGAGACCCCCCCGGCCCCACGCTCCCGGCAGGGACCCCACGGCAGCGTCAGGGGCCACCCCCCCACCCCGGGAACCCCCCCAGCCCCAGCAGGGAGCGCGGAATAAACTGCGGGGAGCAGCCGTCCCCCTTGGTGCTATCGCTCCTTGTGGGGGGGCCTGGGACCCCCACCCCAACCCGGCCCCGGTGCTCCCCCTGGGGGGTGGCTGAACCCAGGGGGGGGCTGGGTTGAGCACGAGGGGCACTCAGGGGTGGGGGGAAGGAGGGAGGGAGCGAAGGAGGGGGTCCCGGTGGCAGGGGACACCGCGGGGACACTGCCGGCCCGCGGCTCCCCCCAGCCCCCTTCATGTTACTCACTTTGATATAACTGGGTGGGACGCCCTATGCAGAGGGAATCGCTGCCAACAGACTAATAAAGGACAAGTTTTTAATGGAATCTGCCTCCGTCCTGTTCCTGCATCCCCCTGCTACCCCCCACCCGGGACAGTGTCTGTGGTGGTGACGGTGGCACTGCCCTGTGCCCCCTCCCAAAATGCAGGATTCAGGTGGGCCAGGGTCAGGCATCCGTGCGCCCTGGTGTGTGGCCACTGCTCAGGGACACCGCGGCCAAGTGTGGGGACAGCCCCAGCGGGGACAGCTTGGAGTCACAGGGGATGGGATGGCCCTGCCCTGCCCTGCCGTGACTGCCTGGGGGTGCGGGGGGACAACCCTGCCCTGACCCCTGCTGGGGTGGGTGGTACATGGGCTGTGCCAGGTGGCACAGGGTGACAGGCCGGGACCTGGAGGGACATCTGTGCCCTGATCCATGAAGGCAGCGTGGGGACCCGGGGGGGACGCCCACCCCCGGTGGTGACATCCCAGACACCAGAGGGACACCCATACTCCGCCCCACGGCGACATCCCGGGCTCCGCGGGGACATCTGCGTCCCGTTCCACGGTGACACGCCGTGCACAACCGGGACACACCGCACACCCCGACCGCCCCCCACCGCCCCCCA